>NC_084615.1:3806781-4106781 GCF_033978795.1 Nerophis ophidion
ATAGTTGGCCTGATTGCTTATTTATTATTCCCCGTGTTCATGCTGATGTTGCCCGCTGTCAATATAAACAACTGCAGGCGGGAAAAAAAAAGCAAAACACATTCATTTTTCCCCTGGAACAAGTTCCGAGGTTGCATACGTAGGTGAGATAAACCCTTTGGTAAACCTCTGACTCATGTAGCACAAGATTATCACACACGAGCAGTTTTCCACATGCACTGAACCTGATCTCCGTCTGTCCGTGATGAAACCATTCATCAACCGTAAAATGCATGCGGCTGCTCCCTTCCTGGAAAACAAAGAGCCCTCGGGGGAATGGGACTGTATTATGCCTGCATCGTCTCCAGAGCTCCAAACAAACAGTTGCAGGCAGCGTCCGCCGCCATCCGTCGCCTTTTTGGTTTAGCGGCCAGCTCGGACTTCGGTTTGGTCGGATTTCATCCAAAAAGGAATGCATTGTAATTATTAATTGTTAAATTAATGTTCTCGGGGGAAAAAAACACATTCAGTTGTTTAAAAATGACACTAAAATACAAAGTGCAACCTGTGTGAAAGAAGATTGGTTGGCGTCCAATCTTGGATTTGCTCAGATTCCTGTAGGAGCCTTTGGATTTACAAACCTCATTTCCATATGAGTTGGGAATACAATGATTTGAAAATCCTTTCCAACCCATATTCAGTTGAATGCACTACAAAGACAAGATATTTGATGTTCAAACTCATAAACTTTATTGTTTTTTTGCAAATAATAATTAACTTAGAATTTCATGGCTGCAATATGTGCCAAAGTAGTTGGGAAAGGGCATGTTCACCACTGTGTTACATCACCTTTTCTTTTAACAACACTCAATAAATGTTTGAGAACTGAGGAAACTAATTGTTGAAGCTTTGAAAGTGGAATTATTTCCATTTCTTGTTTTATGTAGAGCTTCAGTCGTTCAACAGTCTTGTCGTATTTTACGCTTCATTATGCGCCACACATTTTCCATGGGAGACAGGTCTGGACTGCAGGCGGGACAGGAAAGTACCCGCACTCTTTTTTTTTTTACAAAGCCACGCTGTTGTAACACGTGCTGAATGGCATTGTCTTGCTGAAATAAGCAGGGGCGTCCATGATAACTTTGCTTGGATGAAAACATATGTTGCTCCAAAAGCTGTATGTACCTTTCAGCATTAATGGTGCCTTCACAGATGTGTAAGTTACCCATGCCTTGGGCACTAATGCACCCCCATACCATCACAGATGCTGGCTTTTCAACTTAGCGTCGATAACAGTCTGGATAGTTGGCTCCTCCTTTGGTCCGGATGACACGATGTCAAATATTTCCCCCCAAAATTTGAAATCCCTCATTGAGATTATCATCACAGTCATTTATTAAAAAAACAAAAAAACCCACAAAGATAAAATAAGTCATATTTTAGCTTCATTTAATAGTTGAAACAAATTTAAATCAAGATTATGACACAGTATATTGAATGATGCCGACACGATTGTTCCTAAATACTTGCTAATACGCTTCTGCCTTGGATATTTTGTATTTGTGACTCAAATATGACTATTATTATTTTTATTTTTACTTTTATTAACTGTTTATATTGACAAATGTGTTCTAGACTGCAACATTGTTCAACGAAGGAAACGTATTAGCTATGTCTAGCTTGTGTGCTATCGTGTGCCAAGCTGTCGTGTAGCTGCTATCCTGTTCATTTTTTTGTAATACAAGAAAATACCAATCTTGTGTGCTTGTTGGAGGACTTTTAGATGTTCAAGGGGAACATTATCACAATTTCAGAAGGGTTAAAACCAATAAAAATCAGTTCCCAGTGGCTTATTTTATTTTTTGAAGTTTTTTTCAAAATTTTATCCAACCCGGAATATCCCTAAAAAAAACTTTAAATTGCCTGATTTTCGCTATCTGTGAAGCCATCGTCCATTTTCCTGTGACGTCATCCAGTGCTGCCAATACGGATAGCACAGCAAGATATAGCGACATTAGCTCGGATTCAGACACGGATTTCAGCGGTTTAAGCCATTCAACAGATTACGCATGTATTGAAACGGATATTTGGAGTATGGAGGCAGATAGCGAAAATGAAATTGAAGCAGAAACTGAAGCTATTGAGCGAATAGCTATTGATGCTATTCGGCCATGTTTGCCTTAGCATCGCCGGTAAAATGTGCAGACCAACGATCGGAAGTTTCGCATCTTGTGACACTGGATCAACTTAAATCCGTCGATCGGTAAGTGTTTGTTTGGCATTAAATGTGGGTGGAGGGAAACACTGGATGTAAATATAGTTTCAAATGTACATACAGCCAGCCTAAATAGCATGTTAGCATGGATTAGCTGGCAGTCATGCCACGACCAAATATGTCTGATTAGCACATAAGTCAATAACATCAACAAAACTCACCTTTGTGATTTCGTTGACTTAATGGTTGCAAATGCATCTGCAGGTTATCCATACATCTCTGTGCCATGTCTGCTTTAGCACCCCCGGTAAATAGCATGTTAGCATCGATTAGCGTAGCATGTTAGCATCGATTAGCTGACAGTCACGCCGAAACCAAATATGTCTGATTAGCACATAAGTCAATAACATCAACAAAACTCACCTTTGTGATTTCGTTGACTTAATGGTTGCAAATGCATCTGCAGGTTATCCATACATCTCTGTGCCATGTCTGTCTTAGCATCGCCGGTAAAATGTGAAGACACTCCGGCACATTCGATGCGGGTCTGGCGGCAGATTTCTTTGACTTTATCGTTGGAAATGCATCTGCTTTGAGTGTCACAGGATATCCACACAATCTTGCCATCTCTGTAGTAGCATAGCTTTTGTCGGTAAAGTGTGCGGAACAAACGACTGACCATTTTGTCGGCTTTCCCCACACCCTCGTATTTTGAACAAATTTCGTCCAATTTCTTGCCACTTTCGCACCTTGGGGCCAGTGGTGCAACTTGAATCCCTCCCTGTTAGTGTTGTTACACCCTCCGACAACACACCCACGAGGCATGATGTCTCCAAGGTTCCAGAAAATAGTCGAAAAAACGGAAAATAACAGAGCTGAGAGCCGGTGTTTGTAATGTGTTTGAGAAAATGGCGGCTTCATTACCTAGGTGACGTCACGTTCTGACGTCATGCGATAAACAGAAAGGCGTTTAATTCGCTAAAATTCACCCATTTAGAGTTCGGAAATCGGTTAAAAAAATAGATGGTTTTTTTCCTGCAACATCAAGGTATATATTGATGCTTACATAGGTCTGCTGATAATGTTCCCCTTTAACTGGCTGTCCAGCTTCGCACAAATAAACACGCTTTTATCTGAGATTTTAGATCAGGGGCGTCAAACTCAAACACAGAGTGGGCCAACATTTTAAACGGAACAAAGCCGCGGGCCAAGGTTGAACAAATGAACCTTTTAATAGGGACCCAGACAAGTTTGCATTAAATATTGAACAAGCAAGGCTTATATAACTTTAGTGACATGCAAAATCCAGTTTCAAATAATAATAATAATAATAATAAAAAAAATATCAATGGCATATCAAATAAAATCTAAATACAAATGTAATGCCTTTTTTCTATTTGCAATCTTCTGAGGTAGATATCAAATTTTTTCCACAGGCTAATAATAAATTTGAAAATAAAATAACAATGAATGAACCAAACATTCAAGCCTTGAAGTAGCAAGAGAAAATGCATGAATAAAACGTTAATTATTGCTCAGTTTGCTGGAAGTTTCCTGGAAGAGTTAGTGCTGCAAAGGGTTCTGGGTATTAGTTCTGTTGTGTTACGGTGCGGATGCTCACCCTGTCATTCTTGTTTGGTGTGGGTTCACAGTGTGGCGCATATTTGTAACAGTGCTAAAGTTGTTTATACGGCCACCCTCAGTGTGACCTGTATGGCTGTTGACCAAGTATGCCGTGCATGACGTGACGACAGGTTGTAGAGAACGCTAAAGGCAGTGTCTTAAATGCACGGCCCTAATATAATTGTCCAGGTGGAAATCGGTAGTAATTTGGGAGAATGGTTGCCCCGGGAGATTTTCGGGAGGGGCACTGAACTCTGGGAGTCTACCGGGAAAATTAGGAGGGTTGGCAAGTATGAGTATTAGCGGTGAATGTGGTGTTACAGCCGCACCGACACTGTATAACACCGGCGGGCCAGCTCTAATGCTAAATTGATATTGCCTCAAGGGCCAAATTAAATTACACGGCGGGCCAGATTTGGCCCGCGGGCCAGAGTTTGACACCCATGTTTTAGATGCAAGCTGATATCATCCAATACTTGTTTGTTGGATCAAAACAGGCCTAATTTTAAAGCAGGTGTCAAAATAAGTCCACCATGGTAACATTTGAGGTGACGAAGGCAAGTTGAGCACTTTTTTAAGCTTGTTATTTTCGAACACTGTCAACTGTAATACAAGTGTAAAAAGAAGGCAAGTTTAGTCTACCCTCACAATAATAACAATCATGCCATTTAGTGTTCTTCGATATACATACAATACAAAAAAACCACAAAAAAATCAAAATACACACAATTACTCACAGTGTACCTTGTTTTTTGGATGACCCGCTTTTCGTAGGATTTAGGTTTTTTACGTACATTTTCAAATAATTTGGTCTCAGTTAGGGATGTCCAATAACAATGGACTCCCGATATTATTGGCTGATAAATGCTTTAAAATGTAATATCGAAAATTGGTATGGGTTTCAAAATTATCGGTAAAATTTCTGACTTTTTAAAAACGCCACTGTGTGCACGGACGTAGGGAGAAGTACAGAGCGCCAACAAACCTTAAAAGCACTGCCAATTTTATGCGGGTCAAGTCACATAATATCTGCGGCTTTTCACACACACAAGTGAATACAACACATACTTGGTCAACAGCCATACAGGTCACACTGAGGGTGGCCGTATAAACAACTTTAACACTTTTACAAATATGCGCCACACTGTGAACCCACACCCAACAAGAATGACAAACACATTTCGGGAGAACATCCGCACCGTAACACAACATAAACACAACAGAACAAATACCCAGAACCCCTTGCAGCACTAACTCTTCCGGGATGCTACAATATACACCACCCGCTACCCCCACACCTCAACTTCCTCATGCTCTCTCTACATTGTTTAATGCATCCAGCGGGGCATCACAACACAATTTGGCATAATAATGTGTTAATTCCACGACTGTATATATCGGTATCGGTAATTAAGAGTTGGACAATATCGCATGTCGGCAAAAAAGCCATTATCGGACATGCCATCTTTTGCCAGAGTGTGGGTGACACTGTAAGAGTTATTAGGCTTGGACGAAGGATTGAACTCAGATGCAGAGTATCAATCAATCAATCAATCAATGTTTACTTATATAGCCCTAAATCACTAGTGTCTCAAAGGGCTGCACAAACCACCACGACATCCTCGGTAGGCCCACATAAGGGCAAGGAAAACTCACACCCAGTGGGACGTCGGTGACAATGATGACTATGAGAACCTTGGAGAGGAGGAAAGCAATGGATGTCGAGCGGGTCTAACATGATACTGTGAAAGTTCAATCCATAATGGATCCAACACAGTCGCGAGAGTCCAGTCCAAAGCGGATCCAACACAGCAGCGAGAGTCCCGTTCACAGCGGAGCCAGCAGGAAACCATCCCAAGCGGAGGCGGATCAGCATCGCAGAGATGTCCCCAGCCGATACACAGGCAAGCAGTACATGGCCACCGGATCGGACCGGACCCCCTCCACAAGGGAGAGTGGGACATAGGAGAAAAAGAAAAGAAACGGCAGATCAACTGGTCTACTTAGGGATACTTAGGCTTTTATTTTGACGGCTCTTTCACCTCCAGAGTCAGAGTAGTACAATATCCACAAATAACAAAAAAACTGTCGGCGAAAAAGGTTCCAAAAAAAGGAACAATCGAGAATCACTCCAAAAAGGAGGAAAATAAAAAAACAAAGACGAACCATAGATTGCGCTGTATCTTCTATAAAACTTAAGGAGAAAAAAAACAATGACTATGAACATTTCTACACTTAATATTAATCTAATAACGGTTTAGAAAAAAATCACTCAAAAAAATTTGAGGAAAGAAAGAGTCGTAGGAAAAAATAATAACTCACCACTTCGGTTAAAAAAACTAAATAACAAAATTCCCTCTACTGGGGAGGAGAAAAGTCAAGCTCAAATTCAGGATCCAGGAATATAAGCGTGGGACGAGGCAAGGCATGGAAATGGACATAGAAGCAAGTACGACACGAAAACACGAGACAATCTGGCACAGAACAAGGGGAGGCGTGGGCTTATATGACACATGAGGGTAATGAAAAACAGGGGGAAACAATCAGGGGTCAGGCATGACGTCAGACTGATGACACAAGAGAAAAGGGCATGTGATCTGAAACAAGAGGAGTTATTTTTCAAAATAAAACAAGACAAGACAAAAGAAACCAAAACAAGACAGTAAGAAGTCACAGGTCGACAGGTTTCTCCTCAATTGGGCCAAATTGATTTCTGTCTCTGTTTAAAGTCCTACTGAAAGCCACTACTAGCGACCAAGCAGTCTGATAGTTTATATATCAATGATGAAATATTAACATTGCAACACATGCCAATACGGCCTTTTTAGTTTACTAAATTGCAATTTTAAATTTCCCGCGAAGTGTCCTGTTGAAAACGTCGCGGTATAATGACTTGTATGATGACTCGTACGATGACGTCTCGGGTTGTAGCGGACATTATTTTCCAGCCCGATCCAAGCTATAAGTCGTCTGCTTTAATCGCATAATTACACAGTATTCTGGACATCTGTGTTGCTGAATCTTTTGCAATTTGTTCAATTAATAATGGAGAAGTCAAAGTAGAAAGATGGAGGTGGGAAGCTTTTAGCCTTTAGCCACACAAACACACGGCGTTTCCTTGTTCGAAATTCCCAAAGATGAAGCTTTACTATGGATCAGAGCGGTCAAGCCTACATGTCAACCGGCGGTTTTCGTTGAGAGAATTGTGGTAATAAGTCGCCTCTTACCGGAGACATCAGCGGAGCGTCCGTCCTGCTGCATCTGCCGTGACTTCCCTCAGAGACTCTGGCGTCAACACACCCGTGGCCACACCCCTCCGACTTTCAGGTACTATTTAATCTCACAAAAAATATAGCAACACAATAGCAGATAAGGGATCTTCCAGAAGTATCCTAGTAAATGTGTCTAATAACAGCTGAATCGCTCCCACTGCAATTGCCTTTTTTTTTATATAGTCCTTCACTCTAAATTTCCTCATCCACAAATCTTTCATCCTCGCTCAGAATAATGGGGAATTGTCGCTTTCTCGGTCCGAATAGCTCTAGCTGCTGGTGGCCATGATTGTAAACAATGTCAATCAATCAATCAATCAATGTTTACTTATATAGCCCTAAATCACTAGTGTCTCAAAGGGCTGCACAAACCACTACGACATCCTCGGTAGGCCCACTAAGGGCAAGGAAAACTCACACCCAGTGGGACGTCGGTGACAATGATGACTATGAGAACCTTGGAGAGGAGGAAAGCAATGGATGTCGAGCGGGTCTAACATGATACTGTGAAAGTTCAATCCATAATGGATCCAACACAGTCGCGAGAGTCCAGTCCAAAGCGGATCCAACACAGTCGCGAGAGTCCCGTTCACAGCGGGGCCAGCAGGAAACCATCCCAAGCGGAGGCGGATCAGCAGCGCAGAGATGTCCCCAGCCGATACACAGGCGAGCAGTACATGGCCACCGGATCGGACCGGACCCCCTCCACAAGGGAGAGTGGGACATAGGAGAAAATGAAAAGAAACGGCAGATCAACTGGTCTAAAAAGTGAGTCTATTTAAAGGCTAGAGTATACAAATGAGTTTTAAGGTGAGACTTAAATGCTTCTACTGAGGTGGCATCTCGAACTGTTACCGGGAGGGCATTCCAGAGTATCTCTATAGCTCTATAGCCCGCAGACTTTTTTTGGGCTTTGGGAATCACTAATAAGCCGGAGTCCTTTGAACGCAGATTTCTTGCCGGGACATATGGTACAATACAATCGTGAGGAGTTCTACAACCCGTGACGTCACGCGGACATCGTCTGCTACTTCCGGTACAGGCAAGGCTTTTTTATTAGCGACCAAAAGTTGCGAACTTTATCGTGGATGTTCTCTACTAAATCCTTTCAGCAAAAATATGGCAATATCGCGAAATGATCAAGTATGACACATAGAACGGACCTGCTATCCCCGTTTAAATAAGAACATCTCATTTCAGTAGGCCTTTAATTCTTTGCTTCTTGTCTTGTTTAATAAATGCCATCAGTGCTTGAAATTTGGGAACCTCCCGGGAAAATCGGGAGGTTTGGCAAGTATGTGCGTGAAGCCGCCACGGGGACTCGACATTCAGCAGTAGACCTGCGAGAAGCCTCCGTACCCAGACAACAGGTTCAAGACTCCGGCTTATTAGTGATTCCTAGAGCTCAAAAAAAAGTCTGCGGGCTATAGAGCGTTTTCCGTTCGGGCTCCAGTACTCTGGAATGCTCTCCCGGTAACAGTTCGAGATGCTACCTCAGTAGAAGCATTTAAGTCTCATCTTAAAACTCATTTGTATACTCTAGCCTTTAAATAGACCTCCTTTTTAGACCAGTTGATCTGCCGCTTCTTTTCTTTCTCCTATGTCCCCCCCTCCCTTGTGGAGGGGGTCCGGTCCGATGACCATGGATGAAGTACTGGCTGTCCAGAGTCGAGACCCAGGATGGACCGCTCGTCGGGACCCAGGATGGACCGCTCCCCTGTATCGGTTGGGGACATCTCTACGCTGCTGATCCGCTTGAGATGGTTTCCTGTGGACGGGACTCTCGCTGCTGTCTTGGAGCCACTATGGATTGAACTTTCACAGTATCATGTTAGACCCGCTCGACATCCATTGCTTTCGGTTCCCTATAGGGGGGGGGGGTTGCCCACATCTGAGGTCCTCTCCAAGGTTTCTCATAGTCAGCATTGTCACTGGCGTCCCACTGGATGTGAGTTTTCCTTGCCCTTTTGTGGGTTCTTCCGAGGATGTTGTAGTCGTAATGATTTGTGCAGTCCTTTGAGACATTTGTGATTTGGGGCTATATAAATAAACATTGATTGATTGATTGATTCCCGAATGTACTTTTGGAATTGTTCCATCGTGCGGTTAAAAAAAACCAACACGCCGACTGCAGTAAACCAAACCAAAGGAGAAAGTGGAGCGCCCTGAGAGCAGCAGGCTGTTCTCGCTGCCTCGCGGCGGTGATTTCTCCCCCTCGCCATGTTCCCGCGCTGTCATTGTCATCACGGGGCGCTCCACGTGGCAGAACGCCTTCCGTATGATCGCCTTGTCTCCCGGCCAGCTGGGTCAGCGCTTTCCCTATTTGGGCAGCGATAGGAGAGGAGAAAGCAGGAAGGGATGTACATCAAAAGGGGGGCTGGAAAGTGGGCCAAGAGAGATAAAGGGAAGCGAGGTTGGTATGGTGGGCGGGTGGGAGCTGGGGGGGGCGTTTTTTTTTTTGTAAAGGCGAAGACTTTGGTGCCTCCGTCTCATCTCTCTCCGAGTTGTTCCTGCGTGAAGCATTCTGCTCCACTGACAGGAAGTGGACTTTAAAAACCGCCCCGCTGACAGGCCGGTTATTTGGTTACAGCAGGGGTCACCAACCTTCTTGGAAACAAGAGCTACTTCTTGGGTGCTGGTTAATGCCAAGGGCTACCAGTTTGATACACACTTAAATAAATTGCCAGAAATAGCCAATTTGCTCAATTTACCTTTAAAGGGGAACATTATCAGCAGACCTATGATTGGTAAGTGTTTGTTTCGCATTAAATGTGGGTATCTAGTTTCAAATGTACATACAGCTAGCATAAATAGCATGTTAGCATCGAGTAGCATAGCATGTTAGCATCGATTAGCTGGCAGTCATGCTGCGACCAAATATGTCTGATTAGCACATAAGTCAACAACATCAACAAAACTCGTTGACTTAATGGTTGCAAATGCATCTGCAGGTTATCCATACATCTCTGTGCCATGTCTGTCTTAGCATCGCCGGTCAAATGTGAAGACACTCTGGTACATTCAATGGCAAATTAATTTTGGCAAATTAAACACCTTTTTGTTTATCGGTCTCTTAGCGATGACGTCAGAACGTGACGTCACCGAGGTAACACACCCGCCATATTCATTTTCACATTACAAACACCGGGTCTCAGCTCTGTTATTTTCCGTTTTTTCGACTATTTTTTGGTACCTTGGAGACATCATGTAACAACACTAACAGGGAGGGATTCAAGTTGCACCACTGGCAAGAAATCTGCCGCCAGACCCCCATTGAATCGGTTGTAAGGTACTCAAAGCACTTTAACATTACTTCCACATTTACCCATTCACACACACATTCACACACTGATGGAGGGAGCTGCCATGCAAGGCGCCCACCAATACCCATCAGGAGCAAGGGTGAAGTGTCTTGCTCAGGACACAACGGACGTGACAAGGTTGGTACTAGGTGGGATTTGAACCAGGGACCCTCGGGTTGCGCACGGCCACTCTTCCACTGCGCCACGCCGTCCATGATGTCTCCAAGGTACCAAAAAATAGTGGAAAAAACGGAAAATAACAGAGCTGAGACCCGGTGTTTGTAACGTGAAAATGAAAATGGCGGGTGTGTTACCTCGGTGACGTCACGTTCTGACGTCATCTCTAAGAGACCGATAAACAAAAAGGTGTTTAATTTGCCAAAATTAATTTGCCATTGAATGTGCCAGAGTGTCTTCACATTTGACCGGCGATGCTAAGACAGACATGGCACAGAGATGTATGGATAACCTGCAGATGCATTTGCAACCATTAAGTCAACGAGTTTTGTTGATGTTGTTGACTTATGTGCTAATCAGACATATTTGGTCGCAGCATGACTGCCAGCTAATCGATGCTAACATGCTACGCTAATCGATGCTAACATGCTATTTACGCTAGCTGTATGTACATTTGAAACTAGATACCCACATGTAATGCGAAACAAACACTTACCAATCGACGGATTTAAGTTGCTCCAGTGTCACAAGATGCGAAAGTCCTGATCGTTTGGTCCGCACATTTTACCGGCGATGCTAATAAGGCAGCCATGATATGGGCCACTTCATTAGGTACACCCACGCTATGGCCGAATAGCGTCAATAGCTATTCGCTCAATAGCTTCAATTTTTTTCTTCAATTTCGTTTTCGCTATCTGCCTCCATACTCCGACCATCTGTTTCAATACATGCGTAATCTGTTGAATCGCTTAAGCCGCTGAAATCCGAGTCTGAATCCGAGCTAATGTCGCTATATCTTGCTGTGCTAACCGCCATGTTGTTTGTATTGGCAGCCCTGTATGACGTCACAGGGAAATGGATAGTGGTTTCGAAGATAGCGAAAATAAGGCACTTTAAAGCTTTATTTAGGGATATTTCGGGACCGGTAAAATTTTGAAAAAAATTTGAAAAAAAACAACAGGCCACTGGGAACTGATTTTCATTGTTTTTAACCCTTTTGAAATTGTGATAATGTTCCCCTTTAATAAATAAATCTCTCTCTCTCTATATATATATATATATACATATATACATATATATATATATTTCTGTCTGTCATTCCGTCGTACATTTTTTTTTCCTTTTACGGAAGGTTTTTTCTAGAGAATAAATGATGAAAAAAAAACACTTTTTGAACGGTCTAAAAGAGGAGAAAACAGGAAAAAAATGAAAACTACATTTTGAAACATAGTTTATCTTCAATTTCGACTCTTTAAAATTCAAAATTCAACCCCAAAAAAGAAGAGAAACACCAGCTAATTCGAATCTTTAAAAAAAAATGTAAAACATTTTTATGGAACAACGTTAGTAATTTTCCTGATTAAGATTAATTTTAGAATTTCGATGACATGTTTTAAATAGGTTAAAATCCAATCTGCACTTTGTTAGAATATATAACAAGTTGGACCAAGCTATATTTCTAACAAAGACAAATCATTATTTCTGCTCGATTTTCCAGAACCAAAATTTTGAAAGAAATTCTAACAAATTTGAAATAAGATTTAAATTTGATTCTAAAGATTTTCTAGATTTGCCAAAATAATATGTTTGAATTTTAATCATAATAAGTTGGAAGAAATATTTCACAAATATTCTTCGTCGAAAAAACAGAAGCTAAAATAAAGAATTTAATTAAAATGTATTTATTATTCTTTACAATAAAAAAACAAACAATACTTTAACATTGATTTAAATTGTCAGGAAAAAAGAGGAAGGAACTTAAAAGGTAAAAAAGTATATGTGTTTAAAAATCCTAAAATCATTTTTAAGGTTGTATTTTTTTCTCTAAAATTGACTTTCTGAAAGTTATAAGAAGCAAAGTAAAAAAATAAATGAATTTCTTTAAACAAGTGAAGACCAAGTCTTTAAAATATTTTCTTGGATTTTCAAATTCTATTTGAGTTTTGTCTCTCTTAGAATTAAAAATATTGAGCGAAGCGAGACCAGCTTGCTAGTAAAAAAATAAAATTAGAAAAATAGAGGCAGCTCACTGGTAAGTGCTGCTATTTGAGCTATTTTTAGAACAGGCCAGCGGGCGACTCATCTGGTCCTTACGGGCTACCTGGTGCCCGCGGGCACCACGTTGGTGACCCCTGGGTTACACCAAACAGATCCATGAGATGTATCTCTATGTCAGGTTTTTTTTTACAGTACATATTCCGTACATTCATCCATCCATTTTGTAGGGGTTGCGGGGGTCCACTGGAGCCTATCTCAGCTGCATTCGGGCGGAAGGCGGGGTACACCCTGGACAAGTCGCCACCTCATCACAGGGCCAAGGGTGTAAATAACATAGTTATTAGTATAAATAGAACGTGGAAAAACAAATGCCCATCCATCCATCCATTTTCTACCCTTGTTCCCTTTTGGGGTCGCGGGGGGCGCTGGCGCCTATCTCAGCTACAATCGGGCGGAAGGCGGGGTACACCCTAGACAAGTCGCCACCTCACCGCAGGGCCAAGGGTGTAAATAACATAGTTATTAGTATAAATAGAATGTGGAAAAACAAATGTATAAAAGCAAATGTTCGCCTAAGAAATACCAGTAATGTCATCTGTGCCAAACAGATACAAATTTGAACAAAAACGTGATTGATTGATTTATTGATTGATTGATTGATTGATTGATTGATTGATTGATTGATTGATTGATTGGTGACATGTTACATCTGTTGTCTAATGTTAAATTCATATAATAGATGGATAAATAGATAGATAGATAGATGGATAGATAGATAGATAGATATAGATAAGAGACAAGACAGACATATAGCAAAATGAGCAATATATAGACATTTCACAATACCATGCACACACACACACACACACACACACACACACACACACACACACACACACACACACGTGCCATGGGGAGGGAGTGCATATTTTACGACCATGTAGACGTATTTGCCCGAAGTGACGAATATTTATTTTTTAACGCTTTAGGCTACCGGGAGCAGTCCCCCCCTTTCTTAAATTTACGTTTTTTAAATTATCTATTTCCCCCGCAGGATAATACAAATTTTTCTACTGTAATCTGTTTGTGTTTTCTCCGTGTGTTTGATGTCTGTCTTTTCCGCCGGAACTGCGCCCTTTAATGTGGAATTAAGGGCGTTTACCTATGGAATTAGGGGGGTTCACATATGCACATTGAGGAAATGAGGGCGTGTTTATATCCAAATCAATCAATGAAATTATGATAGACACGGCCGCGCTAACCATTTGGCATCCAGCAACTTGAGAACAGTGAAGTAAATTATATTTATATAGCACTTTTCTCTAGTGACTTAAAGCGCTTTACATAGTGGAACCCAATATCAAAGTTGCAACAAATAGCTGGAATACACTTCCTGGAGTTGTCAGACAATTCTGACGGACTGAAAACTTTTATGTTCACCTTAGCTTTCAGCTAAATCTTTTAATCTTTTAACTTTTAATGTCCGTTTTTATTTTTATTGTCTGCATTTTTATTTTGCTTTATTTTCTTTCATTTCACTTTGTTGTCTGTGAAGCACTTTGAGTCTGCCTTGTGTATGAAAAGTGCTTTACAGATAAAGTTGCCTAGCCTTGCCTTGCCAAAGTTACATGTAAACCAATGTGGTTGCCACTGGGAGGATGTGGGTAAAGTGTCTTGCCCAAGGACACAAAGGCTGTGACTCGGATGGCGAAAGCGGGAATCAAACCTGGAACCCTCAAGTTGCTCTACCAACCGAGCTATACCGCCCCAAGAGCAGGTGGGAACAATTTGGCCGTTTATGAACACGTCATGAATTTCCTCTTAGGAAATCACTTAGGAACAAAAGCTAAGAGGAAAAGTTAGGAACTAGTGAACAATGGCAAAATCCCAAGAAATTCCACTTTAAGACATTTCAGTCACAGTTTTTCTTACTACTGTACTGGTAAAAGTGTAAAAGTGTTTATATGTAGATCAATCAATGAAATTATGATAGACACGGCCGCGCTAACCATTTGGCATTTAGCAACTTGAGAACAGTGAAGTGAAGTAAATTATATTTATATAGCGCTTTTCTCTAGTGACTTAAAGCGCTTTACATAGTGGAACCCAATAGCAAAGTTGCAACAAATAGCTGGAATACACTTCCTGAAGATGTCAGACTTTCCCCAATTCTGACTACTTTTAAAACTAGACTGAAAACTTTCATGTTCACCTTAGCTTTCAGCTAAATCTTTTAATCTTTTAAAGTCCGTTTTTATTTTTATTGTCTGCATTTTTATTTTGCTTTTATTTTTTTTCATTTCACTTTGTTGTCTGTGAAGCACTTTGAGTCTGCCTTGTGTATGAAAAGTGCTTTACAGATAAACTTGCCTTGCCTTGCCTTGCCAAAGTTACATGTAAACCAGTGTGGTTGCCACTGGGAGGATGTGGGTAAAGTGTCTTGCCCAAGGACACAAAGGCTGTGACTCGGATGGCGAAAGCGGGAATAAAACCTGGAACCCTCAAGTTGCTCTACCAACCGAGCTAGACCGCCCCAAGAGCAGGTGGGAACAATTTGGCCGTTTATGAACACGTCATGAATTTCCTCTTAGGAAATCACTTGGGATTAAAGCTAAGAGGAAAAGTTAGGAACTAGTGAACAATGGCACAATTCCAAGAAATTCCACTTTAAGACATTTCAGTCACAGTTTTTCTTACTACTGTACTGGTAAAAGTGTAAAAGTGTTTATATGCAGATCAATCAATGAAATTATGATAGACACGGCCGCGCTAACCATTTGGCATTCAGCAACTTGAGAACAGTGAAGTGAAGTAAATTATATTTATATAGCACTTTTCTCTAGTGACTTAAAGCGCTTTACATAGTGGAACCCAATAGCAAAGTTGCAACAAATAGCTGGAATACACTTCCTGAAGATGTCAGACTTTCCCCAATTCTGACAGACTGAAAACTTTTATGGTCACCTTAGCGTTCAGCTAAATCTTTTAATCTTTTAAAGTCTGTTTTTATTTTTATTGTCTGCATTTTTATTTTGCTTTTATTTTCTTTCATTTCACTTTGTTGTCTGTGAAGCACTTTGAGTCTGCCTTGTGTATGAAAAGTGCTTTACAGATAAACTTGCCTTGCCTTGCCAAAGTTACATGTAAACCAATGTGGTTGGCACTGGGAGGATGTGGGTAAAGTGTCTTGCCCAAGGACACAAAGGCTGTGACTCGGATGGCGAAAGCGGGAATAAAACCTGGAACCCTCAAGTTGCTCTACCAACCGAGCTAGACTGCCCGAAGAGCAGGTGGGAACAATTTGGCCGTTTATGAACACGTCATGAATTTCCTCTTAGGAAATCACTTGGGATTAAAGCTAAGAGGAAAAGTTAGGAACTAGTGAACAATGGCAAAATCCCAAGAAATTCAACTTTAAGACATTTCAGTCACAGTTTTTCTTACTACTGTACTGGTAAAAGTGTAAAAGTGTTTATATGCAAATCAATCAATGAAATTATGATAGACACGGCCGCGCTAACCATTTGGCATTCAGCAACTTGAGAACAGTGAAGTGAAGTGAAGTAAATTATATTTATATAGCACTTTTCTCTAGTGACTTAAAGCGCTTTACATAGTGGAACCCAATTTCAAAGTTGCAACAAATAGCTGGAATACACTTCCTGAAGATGTCAGACTTTCCCCAATTCTGACAGACTGAAAACTTTTATGGTCACCTTCGCTTTCAGCTAAATCTTTTAATCTTTTAACTTTTAGTGTCCGTTTTTATTTTTACTGTCTGCATTTTTATTTTGCTTTTATTTTCTTTCATTTCACTTTGTTGTCTGTGAAGCACTTTGAGTCTGCCTTGAGTATGAAAAGTGCTTTACAGATAAACTTGCCTTGCCTTGCCAAAGTTACGTGTAAACCAATGTGGTTGGCACTGGGAGGATGTGGGTAAAGTGTCTTGCCCAAGGACACAAAGGCTGTGACTCGGATGGCGAAAGCGGGAATCAAACTTGGAACCTTCAAGTTGCTCTACCAACCGAGCCATACCGCCCCAAGAGCAGGTGGGAACAATTTGGCCGTTTATGAACACGTCATGAATTTCCTCTTAGGAAATCACTTAGGAACAAAAGCTAAGAGGAAAAGTTAGGAACTAGTGAACAATGGCAAAATTCCAAGAAATTCCACTTTAAGACATTTCAGTCACAGTTTTTCTTACTACTGTACTGGTAAATGTGTAAAAGTGTTTATATGCAGATCAATCAATGAAATTATGATAGACACGGCCGCGCTAACCATTTGGCATTCAGCAACTTGAGAACAGTGAAGTGAAGTAAATTATATTTATATAGCACTTTTCTCTAGTGACTTAAAGCGCTTTACATAGTGGAACCCAATAGCAAAGTTGCAACAAATAGCTGGAATACACTTCCTGAAGATGTCAGACTTTCCCCAATTCTGACTACTTTTAAAACTAGACTGAAAACTTTCATGTTCACCTTAGCTTTCAGCTAAATCTTTTAACTTTTAATGTCCGTTTTTATTTTTATTGTCTGCATTTTTATTTTGCTTTATTTTCTTTCATTTCACTTTGTTGTCTGTGAAGCACTTTGAGTCTGCCTTGTGTATGAAAAGTGCTTTACAGATAAAGTTGCCTTGCCTTGCCTTGCCAAAGTTACATGTAAACCAATGTGGTTGGCACTGGGAGGATGTGGGTAAAGTGACACAAAGGCTGTGACTTGGATGGCGAAAGCGGGAATCAAACCTGGAACCCTCAAGTTGCTCTACCAACCAAGCTAGACCGCCCCAAGAGCAGGTGGGAACAATTTGGCCGTTTATGAACACGTCATGAATTTCCTCTTAGGAAATCACTTAGGAACAAAAGCTAAGAGGAAAAGTTAGGAACTAGTGAACAATGGCAAAATTCCAAGAAATTCCACTTTAAGACATTTCAGTCACAGTTTTTCTTACTACTGTACTGGTAAATGTGTAAAAGTGTTTATATGCAGATCAATCAATGAAATTATGATAGACACGGCCGCGCTAACCATTTGGCATTCAGCAACTTGAGAACAGTGAAGTGAAGTAAATTATATTTATATAGCGCTTTTCTCTAGTGACTTAAAGCGCTTTACATAGTGGAACCCAATAGCAAAGTTGCAACAAATAGCTGGAATACACTTCCTGAAGATGTCAGACTTTCCCCAATTCTGACAGACTGAAAACTTTTATGTTCACCTTAGCTTTCAGCTAAATCTTTTAACTTTTAATGTCCGTTTTTATTTTTACTGTCTGCATTTTTATTTTGCTTTTATTTTCTTTCATTTCACTTTGTTGTCTGTGAAGCACTTTGAGTCTGCCTTGTGTATGAAAAGTGCTTTACAGATAAAGTTGCCTTGCCTTGCCAAAGTTACGTGTAAACCAATGTGGTTGGCACTGGGAGGATGTGGGTAAAGTGTCTTGCCCAAGGACACAAAGGCTGTGACTCGGATGGCGAAAGCGGGAATAAAACCTGGAACCCTCAAGTTGCTCTACCAACCGAGCTATACCGCCCCAAGAGCAGGTGGGAACAATTTGGCCGTTTATGAACACGTCATGAATTTCCTCTTAGGAAATCACTTAGGAACAAAAGCTAAGAGGAAAAGTTAGGAACTAGTGAACAATGGCAAAATCCCAAGAAATTCCACTTTAAGACATTTCAGTCACAGTTTTTCTTACTACTGTACTGGTAAATGTGTAAAAGTGTTTATATGTAGATCAATCAATGAAATTATGATAGACACGGCCGCGCTAACCATTTGGCATTCAGCAACTTGAGAACAGTGAAGTGAAGTAAATTATATTTATATAGCGCTTTTCTCTAGTGACTTAAAGCGCTTTACATAGTGGAACCCAATAGCAAAGTTGCAACAAATAGCTGGAATACACTTCCTGAAGATGTCAGACTTTCCCCAATTCTGACAGACTGAAAACTTTTATGTTCACCTTAGCTTTCAGCTAAATCTTTTAATCTTTTAATGTCCGTTTTTATTTTTACTGTCTGCATTTTTATTTTGCTTTTATTTTCTTTCATTTCACTTTGTTGTCTGTGAAGCACTTTGAGTCTGCCTTGTGTATGAAAAGTGCTTTACAGATAAACTTGCCTTGCCTTGCCAAAGTTACGTGTAAACCAATGTGGTTGGCACTGGGAGGATGTGGGTAAAGTGACACAAAGGCTGTGACTCGGATGGCGAAAGCGGGAATAAAACCTGGAACCCTCAAGTTGCTCTACCAACCGAGCTAGACTGCCCCAAGAGCAGGTGGGAACAATTTGGCCGTTTAAGAACACGTCGTGAATTTGAATGGACTCCTCTTAGGATATCACTTAGGAACAAAAGCTAAGAGGAAAAGTTAGGAACTAGTGAACAATGGCAAAATCCCAAGAAATTCCACTTTAAGACATTTCAGTCACAGTTTTTCTTACTACTGTACTGGTAAATGTGTAAAAGTGTTTATATGCAGATCAATCAATGAAATTATGATAGACACGGGCGCGCTAACCATTTGGCATTTAGCAACTTGAGAACAGTGAAGTGAAGTGAAGTAAATTATATTTATATAGCGCTTTTCTCTGGTGACTTAAAGCGCTATACATAGTGGAACCCAATATCAAAGTTGCAACAAATAGCTGGAATACACTTCCTGAAGATGTCAGACTTTCCCCAATTCTGACAGACTGAAAACTTTTATGTTCACCTTAGCTTTCAGCTAAATCTTTTAACTTTTAATGTCCGTTTTTATTTTTACTGTCTGCATTTTTATTTTGCTTTTATTTTCTTTCATTTCACTTTGTTGTCTGTGAAGCACTTTGAGTCTGCTTTGTGTATGAAAAGTGCTTTACAGATAAACTTGCCTTGCCTTGCCTTGCCAAAGTTACATGTAAACCAGTGTGGTTGGCACTGGGAGGATGTGGGTAAAGTGTCTTGCCCAAGGACACAAAGGCTGTGACTCGGATGGCGAATGCGGGAATCAAACCTGGAACCCTCAAGTTGCTCTACCAACCGAGCTAGACTGCCCGAAGAGCAGGTGGGAACAATTTGGCCGTTTATGAACACGTCATGAATTTCCTCTTAGGAAATCACTTGGGATTAAAGCTAAGAGGAAAAGTTAGGAACTAGTGAACAATGGCAAAATCCCAAGAAATTCCACTTTAAGACATTTCAGTCACAGTTTTTCTTACTACTGTACTGGTAAAAGTGTAAAAGTGTTTATATGCAGATCAATCAATGAAATTATGATAGACACGGCCGCGCTAACCATTTGGCATTCAGCAACTTGAGAACAGTGAAGTGAAGTGAAGTAAATTATATTTATATAGCGCTTTTCTCTAGTGACTTAAAGCGCTTTACACAGTGGAACCCAATAGCAAAGTTGCAACAAATAGCTGGAATACACTTCCTGAAGATGTCAGACTTTCCCCAATTCTGACGGACTGAAAACTTTTATGTTCACCTTAGCTTTCAGCTAAATCTTTTAACTTTTAATGTCCGTTTTTATTTTTATTGTCTGCATTTTTATTTTGCTTTATTTTCTTTGATTTCACTTTGTTGTCTGTGAAGCACTTTGAGTCTGCCTTGTGTATGAAAAGTGCTTTACAGATAAACTTGCCTTGCCTTGCCAAAGTTACATGTAAACCAATGTGGTTGGCACTGGGAGGATGTGGGTAAAGTGACACAAAGGCTGTGACTCGGATGGCGAATGCGGGAATCAAACCTGGAACCCTCAAGTTGCTCTACCAACCAAGCTATACCGCCCCAAGAGCAGGTGGGAACAATTTGGCCGTTTATGAACGCGTCATGAATTTCCTCTTAGGAAATCCCTTGGGATTAAAGCTAAGAGGAAAAGTTAGGAAGTAGTGAACAATGGCAAAATCCCAAGAAATTCCACTTTAAGACATTTCAGTCACAGTTTTTCTTACTACTGTACTGGTAAACGTGTGCTTTCCAGTTGGATTTCATGAATAGACACAGAGCTGCTTTGAGACGCCTCTCAAACTGGCGGCGGCATCAGCTGTTGCCAAGGTGCTGCTCATCCCGAGCGCCGGGCTGCAACCATCTGTAGCTCTTTGCTTATTCATGGCCTCAGCTGCAACTTCGGGATCGGTAATCCACGCCGCCACATTCTGGTTATTTTCACGCTGCCATGTTCGGAGGCTGACTTTTTTTTTATTTATTTTTTTTTATTCTCCCCCAGAGGGGAGGAAGTCTGTTTGCGCAACACTAGGGGTGCCACCAGGGGGGCCACCAGGGGGGCCACGTGAGGGCAATGCGCTCCCCAGCTTGCCCATTATGCTGAGCAGGCAGCTGGCACCAGTAAAGCCGACAGAGGGAGGGGAAGATGTGCGGTGGTGAGCCTCCTGCATGAGGGGAACGATTAGGAGGCGCCGTGGTTGTCTTGCTTTCTTTTCTTTTCCTCATTGTAATCGTTCATAAAGCGTTTACAAGCTGGCGCATTTGCCTCCCTCTTTTCCTCTCGACAGTAATAATCAGGAGATGGGTAATAAGAAGAGCCTCTTTGCTACTTATTAACTGGGAGGAGAGATAACAAATAACGTGGGAGACGGGGAGAGAAAGACCCTCAGGCGTAACGCGGCTAAGCTCTCGCCCGTTCAATACCGCTTTTTGTGTTTGCGCACGTATACCCTGGTGAGGTCATTGAGTGCACGCAAACCGTGACGACAACACCCACGCTGGCGTGTGAGCTCACATGTAGCAGCGGGCGGCGACACTGGCTCCCAGCATCTTTATCTCGTTGTGCGTCCCACTATTTTTAGTCAGTGAGGCATTGAGCCAGATGTGTACCTTCTCTGTGCTGCCATGTTCCTCCTGCATGGCTGCTTATACTTGCTTATGTTGGTGGGGAAAATGCAGAAATGATTACAAACCCCGTTTCCATATGAAATTCGTGTTAGATGTAAATATAAACAGAATACAATGATCTGCAAATCATTTTCAACCCATATTCAGTTGAATATGCTACAAAGACAACATATTTGATGTTCAAACTGATAAACAAAAAAAAAATCTGCAAATAATCATTAAAAGTGGCAATAAATACTGATAAAGTTGAGGAATGCTCATCAAACACTTATTTGGAACACCCCACAGGTGTGCAGGCTAATTGGGAACAGGTGGGTGCCATGATTGGGTGTATGTTCAGTCTTTCACAAGAAAGGATGGGGCGAGGTACACCCCTTTGTCCACAACTGCGTGAGCAAATAGTCAAACAGTTTAAGAACAACGTTTCTCAAACTGCAATTGCAAGAAATTTATGGATTTCAACATCTACGCTTCATAATATCGTCAAAAGGTTCAGGGAATCTGGAGAAATCACTCCACGTAAGCGACATGGCCGGAAACCAACATTGGATGACCGTGACCTTCGATCCCTCAGACGGCATTGTATCAAAAAAACGACATCAATCTCTAAAGGATATCACCACATGGGTTCAGGAACACTTCATAAAACCACTGTCACTAAATACAGTTTGTCGCTACATCTGTAAGTAATAGTTAAAGCTCTACTATGCAAAGCGAAATCCATTTATCAACAACATCCAGTAGTGCTGCCGGCTTCTCTGGGCCCGAGATCATCTAAAATGGACTGATGCAAAGTGGAACAGTGTTCTGAGGTTTGACGAGTCCACATTTCAAATAGTTTTTGGAAATATTCGACATCGTGTCTTCCGGACCATAGGGGAAGCGAACCATCCAGACTGTTGTTGACGCAAAGTTCAAAAGCCAGCATGTGTGATGGTATGGGGGTGCATTAGTGCCCAAGGCATGGGTAACTTACACATCTGTGAAGGCAACATTAATGCTGAAAGGTACATACAGGTTTTGGAACAACATATGCTGCCATTTAAGCACCATCTTTTACATGGACGCCCCTGTTTATTTCAGCAAGACAATGCCAAGCCACATTCAGCACGTGTTACAACAGCGTGGCTTTGTAAAAAAAGAGTGCGGGTACTTTCCTGGCCCGCCTGCAGTCCAGACCTGTCTCCCATGGAAAATGTGTGGCGCATTATGAAGCCTAAAATACGACAGCGGAGACCCCGGACTGTTGAAGGACTGAAGCTCTACATAAAACAAGAATGGGAAATAATTCCACTTTCAAAGCTTCAACAATTAGTTTCCTCAGTTCTCAAACATTTATTGAGTCCACAGGGAACAGGTGGGTGCCTTGATTGGGTGTAAAAACAGCTTCACAAAAAAATGCTCAGTCTTTCACAAGAAAGGATGGGGCGAGGTACACCCCTTTGTCCACAACTGCGTGAGCAAATAGTCAAACAGTTTAAGAACAACGTTTCTCAAAGTGAAATTGCAAGAAATCTAGGGATTTCAACATCTACGCTCCATAATATCGTCAAAAGGTTCAGGGAATATGGAGAAATCACTCCACGTAAGCGGCATGGCTGGAAACCGACATTGAATGACCGTGACCTGTATCAAAAACCGACATCAATCTCTAAAGGATATCACCACATTAACTCAGGAAGACCTCAGAAAACCCCTCTCACTAATTAAAGTTTGTCGCTACATCTGTAAGTGCAAGTTAAAGCTCTACTATGCAAAGCAAAAGCCATTTATCAACAACATCCAGAAAGGCTGCCGGCTTCTCTGGGCCCGAGACCATCTAAAATGGACTGATGCAAAGTGGAACAGTGTTCTGAGGTTTGACGAGTCCACATTTCAAATTGTTTTTGGAAATATTCGACATCGTGTCTTCCGGACCATAGGGGAAGCGAACCATCCAGACTGTTGTTGACGCAAAGTTCAAAAGCCAGCATGTGTGATGGTATGGGGGTGTATTAGTGCCCAAGGCATGGGTAACTTACACATCTGTGAAGGCACCATTAATGCTGAAAGGTACATACAGGTTTTGGAACAACATATGCTGCCATTTAAGCACCATCTTTTTCATGGACGCCCCTGTTTATTTCAGCAAGACAATGCCAAGCCACATTCAGCACGTGTTACAACAGCGTGGCTTTGTAAAAAAAGAGTGCGGGTACTTTCCTGGCCCGCCTGCAGTCCAGACCTGTCTCCCATGGAAAATGTGTGGCGCATTATGAAGCCTAAAATACGACAGCGGAGACCCCGGACTGTTGAACGACTGAAGCTCTACATAAAACAAGAATGGGAAATAATTCCACTTTCAAAGCTTCAACAATTAGTTTCCTCAGTTCTCAAACATTTACTGAGTCCACAGGGAACAGGTGGGTGCCTTGATTGGGTGTAAAAACAGCTTCACAAAAAATGCTCAGTCTTTCACAAGAAAGGATGGGGCGAGGTACACCACTTTGTCCACAACTGCGTGAGCAAATAGTCAAACAGTTTAAGAACAACGTTTCTCAAAGTGCAATTGCAAGAAATTGAGGGATTTCAACATCTACGGTCCGCAATATCATCAAAAGGTTCAGGGAATCTGGAGAAATCACTCCACGTAAGCGGCATGGCCGGAAACCAACATTGAATGACTGTGAACTGTATCAAAAACCGACATCAATCTCTAAAGGATATCACCACATTAACTCAGGAAGACCTCAGAAAACCCCTCTCACTAATTAAAGTTTGTTGCTACATCTGTAAGTGCAAGTTAAAGCTCTACTATGCAAAGCAAAAGCCATTTATCAACAACATCCAGAAAGGCTGCCGGCTTCTCTAGGCCCGAGATCATCATAGATCATGGGTCGGCAACCTAAAATGTTGAAAGAGCCATATTGGACCGAAAATACAAAAACAAATCCGTCTGGAGCCGAAAAAAAAAAATACAGATAGTGTGTCATGAGACAAATTGATTTATGAGTACTTAAAGGAAACTAAATTAGCTCAAATATACCTACAAATGAGGCATAATGATGGAATATATACATACATCGCCATCCATTGCTTTTGGTCCCCTAGAGGGGGGGAGGGGTTGCCCACATTTGAGGTCCTCTCCAAGGTTTCTCATGGTCAGCATTGTCACTGGCGTCCCACTGGGTGTGAGTTTTCCTTGCCCTTTTGTGGGTTCTTCCGAGGATGTCGTAGTCGTAATGGTTTGTGCAGCCCTTTGAGACACTTGTGATTTAAGGCTATATAAATAAACATTGATTGATTGATTGATACATGATAAAGCTAGCCTAAATAGCATGCTAGAATCGTTTAGCTTGCAGTCATGCAGTGACCAAATATGTCTGATTAGCACTCCGCATAAGTCAATAACATCAACACATCTCACCTTTGTGCATTCATGCACAACGTTAAAAGTTTGGTGGACAAAATGCGACAGAAAAAAAAGTGGCATAAAATACGTCAAAGTTATACATGTAAACAAACGACGGTGCGTTCAAGGACCGCCAAAATTAGTAGGACAAAACGGCGCTCGCCAAATACTCAAATCAGTGAAGCATGTTTGATGTAAATATTGTGTTTTATAACAATTAGGGAGGTTTGTGCCATGTTTTTCCTCCTGCAGAAACCATATTAAAACAAAAAATATATTTTTTTCCCCCCTCATCATTTCCATTTTTCATATATTTTTGAAAAAGCTCCAGAGAGCCACTAGGGCGGCACTAAAGAGCCACATGCGGGTCGCCGACCCCTGTCACAGATGGACTGATGCAAAGTGGACTGACGAGTCCACATTTCAAATTGTTTTTGGAAATATTCCACATCGTGTCATCTGGACCAAAGGGGAAGTGAACCATCCAGACTGTTATCGACGCAAAGTTGAAAAGCCAGCATCTGTGATGGTATGGGGGTGTATTAGTACCCAAGTCACATGACTTGGACTCGAGTCAGACTCGAGTCATGAATTTGATGACTTTAGACTTGACTTGACAAAATGTAAAAAGACTTGCAACTCGACTTAGACTTTAACATCAATGACTTGTGACTTGACTTGGACTTGAGCCTTTTGACTTGACAAGACTTGCTACTTTCCCCAAAACCCAACGATTAAAAAGTTATTCAGGAGCGCTCCGTATCTTCCATCGTGTACGTGTGTCTGTCAGCGTGTGCGCGCTACCTGTCAGAACAACAGCCAATCAAATTACATCCACGTTATTTTCGTCACACAGCATTCAGCCAATCAAATTACATTCACGTTATTTTCGTCACACAGCATTCAGCCAATCAAATTCCAGGAAAACCAACGAAGAAGATCTCTCAAACAACACGCCAGTGAGGAAAAATTATGCCAAAAATATTTTCGTTCGGGGATTAAAACTACGAGTTGGTCAACAAAAAACGAATTCCAGTATGCAAAACATGCGGTTCGAAGTTTACAGACGGAGACGCAACAACTTCCTACTTCGTTTGACATTTCAAGATGCACAGTGAAGGGTAAGTTTTAAATGAAAGCTAACGTTTATTGGCTGAGTAACGTAACTTTTATTTGTTGTGTAGTTAATTCAGTGAGGCTGTAAACTCACTGCTAACGTTAGAACCACAGACATCTTATAAGTAGACGCAGCATCGAGCGCTACTGCATACTGGCGCAGACGAGACGCGGGGCCGCCATCTTGGAGTGGTGATCCCCTCCACTCAGTGCAATTTATTTGTCAGGAGCAATGAACTGTCAGCGCATTTAATTCATTTGACCTCACTGAATACCACTCATTTTCACCCGCTTTTCGTAAAAAAAGAGTGCGGGTACTTTCCAGTCTAGACCTGTGTCCCATGGAAAATGTGTGGTGCATTATGAAGCGTTAAATACGACAGCGGAGACCCCGGACTGTTGAAGGACTGAAGCTCTACATAAAACAAGAATGGGAAAGAATTCCCCTTTCAAAGCTTCAACAATTAGTTTCCTCAGTTCCCAAACGTTTATTGAGTGTTGTTAAAAGAAAATGTGATGTAACACAGTGGTGAACATGCCCTTTCCCAACTACTTTGGCACATGTTGCAGCCATGAAATTCTAAGTTAATGATTATTTTCAAAGAAAAAACAAAGTTTAGGAGTTTGAACATCAAATATGTTGTCTTTGTAGTGCATTCAACTGAATATGGGTTGAAAATGATTTGCAAATCATTGTATTCCGTTTATATTTACATCTAACACAATTTCCCAACTCATATAAAAAACATTTGATTTAAAACGACCAGATCTCATCCAACTCAAGACTCCCCAAATGATTTATAAAGCAAGTAAAGATTCACTTCCAACAAGGTTACAGAGAAGATTTTTACAGAGAGAAGGGAATTGTAGTTTAAGAGGAGAACTACTTTTTAAGATCCAATATTGTAGAACAACACAGAAACGAATGAGTATAACAATAGCAGGGGTTAAACTATGGAACTGTTTAAAGGATGAAATAAAACACAGCACCAACATAAAACAGTTTAAAAAGCTTTTTAAATCATTTATCATTAGTAAATATAAGAAAGAAGAGCAAACATTGTTTTAGAAAGACAATAATATATTAAAGCTGCAAGCAGCGTTGGTCGGGTCCGCCTTCGGCCGCTGCCGCCGCTACTCAGGCCCTGGTCTAAGTCAGACCAACATAGAGGATTTTATTTCATGTCTCTACGACATTTCTAACAGAAGTTACATGCAGTTTTGTCTGGGTTTTTTCCTAGGGGGCGCTAAGCGCAATTTAGATTTTTGGGGTTTGGTTTTTTATTAGATGGCAGTTTTTGCCAGTCCTGATATGTGTGTAAAATTTGGTGAGTTTTGAAGCATGTTAAGGGGGTGAAATTACAGATCGACAATTCTGGATGTTGTTGATAAATGGCTTTTGCTTGGCATAGTAGGGCTTTAACTTGCACTTAGAAGCATTTTAAGTAGGTCAAATTACAGTTTAAAGAGGCAAAAAAGACATTTTTTAGGAAACTTTGCGCAGGGGTTTTTTGAAGGCGCGTAAAATCCAAACCGGAGAAATTATCAAAACTTTGTCCGACAACTTTTTTTAAAAGGGTTCAATCTCTCCTGTGCGAGTTTGAAGCCGAAACGACAAACGCACTGGGAGGAGTTTCGATTTGAAAAAGGTGACGGGTTTTCACAAAACTTTTATTTTGAAGGGGGAATTTTTAACTTCCTGTTGATTTTTGCCAAAGGATTTCAATTATCGAAATGTAGGTTTAAGTCAGACCTACCTAGAAGCTTTTGTTTCATGTCTTTCCGGCATTCCTACCGGAAGTTACAAGCAGTTTTGTCTGTGTTTTCTTCCTGGAAGCAGTTTTTTCTGTGTTTTATAAAAACATTGCGGTAGAGCGCAATTTTGAGTTTTTTTTTTTTTTTTTTCATTAGATTGCAATTTCTGCCAGTCCTGATGTGTGTGCCAAGTTTGGTGAGTTTTGAAACATTTTAAGGGGGTCAAATTGCAGCTCAAAGAGGCAAAAATAGCATTTTTTGCGAACATTTTGCTTTGAATGAGTTTTTGCTAAATTTCTGTTGATTTTGGGTACAGACGTTTTTTATTGGAAATGTAGGTCTAAGTCAGACCTACACAGAGGTTTTTGTTTCATGTCTCTACGACATTCCTAACGGAAGTTACAAGCAGTCTGTTTTTTGTCTCTTCCTAGGGGGCGCTAGCGCGCAATTTTCATTTTTGGGGTTTGGTTGCTTAATATGTTGGGGTGTCACGGTAGACCGACGTGTGTGTCAACTTTGGTGAGTTTTGAAGTATGTTAAGGGGGTGAAATTGGGGTGCGACGGTGCGGAAGAATAATAATAAAGAATAATAATAATAATAAAACGCACCAGATTCAATAGGGTCCTTGCCTATGGCAAAGGACTCCACAGGAGTCCTTTGCCATAGGCAGGGCGGACCCTAATAATATTTATATAAATACAATTTATGATTTCATAATTATGCATATAGGTTATATTAAAATGTATATATTACCACTTTATATGGAATTTAAATAAATTGTGTGTATATAATATACATATATATATATATATATATATATATATATAAGTGTACAAATGTATATGTTTGATTTAAATGTTAAACTGTGTATATGAGACGTGTGCTACATATATGTTGCTTATATATTGTTTTAAAAAAAATGTAATATAATCGAAGCATGTTTTAGATTTTATATATTTTGAACCTTGTTCTTGTTGTGATGGTGTAGGTTTATATAAGCGTTGCTTCAATCTACACCCTTTCGGCTCAATCATTGCTCAAATGAGTGTTTTTTTTTTTCTTTTTTGTTGTTGTTGTTCTTTGTTTTATGTGAAGATTGCCGAAATAAATAAATATGGAAACATATGGAAACGAGGTTTTTAAATCAAAGTCCACAAAGAACGATTTACTTAGCTCTTTTATTGCCGCCTTTACAGTATTGCGCTGAAGTTTGGGGGCAAACCTACAGGGACATTTTTTAACTACCTAAGCTCCAGAAAGAGGAAATTAGAATGATAAATTATCCCCCATATAGAGCTCATACCAATGATCTGTTCATAATGAGTCATTTTCTTAATCTACATGATTTAATCCAATACAGTAGCCTTCAATTTATGTTCATGGCCTCACAAAGGGCTCTACCTGCAAATATTCAGAGTCTATTTTCACTCCGAGATGGTCCACATGAACTCAGGGGAGTCCTGAAATTCAAACATAAGATGGTAAATTCCACATTCAAGGCCCAAACGTTATATATAGCGGGGGTGAAAATGTGGGACGCCGGGAGCGGAGAAATTAAACTGTCTTCTGGCTCAGTGGTTCTCAACCTTTTCTCAAACATTTTTTTAAATTCAAGTACCCCCCAATCCAGGGGTAGGGAACCTATGGCTCTAGAGCCAGATGTGGCTCTTTTGATGACTGCATCTGGCTCTCGGATAAATCCGAGCTGACGTTGCTTAACACGATAAGTAATGAATAATTCCACTTGTAATCACAGAGTTAAAAATAATGTTCAAAATATAAAACATTCTCATGCATTTTTAAGCCATCCATCCGTTTCTACCGCACCTGTTCAAGAAGTTGCGTTAATGGTAAGAAGTTATTTATTTATCAATCAATCAATCAATGTTTACTTATATAGCCCTAAATCACTAGTGTCTCAAAGGGCTGCACAAACCACCACGACATCCTCGGTAGGCCCACATAAGGGCAAGGAAAACTCACACCCAGTGGGACGTCGGTGACAATGATGACTATGAGAACCTTGGAGAGGAGGAAAGCAATGGATGTCGAGCGGGTCTAACATGATACTGCGAAAGTTGAATCCACAATGGATCCAACACAGTCGCGAGAGTCCAGTCCAAAGCGGATCCAACACAGCAGCGAGAGTCCCGTTCACAGCGGAGCCAGCAGGAAACCATCCCAAGCGGAGGCGGATCAGCATCGCAGAGATGTCCCCAGCCGATACACAGGCAAGCAGTATATGGCCACCGGATCGGACCGGACCCCTTCCACAAGGGAGAGTGGGACATAGAAGAAAAAGAAAAGAAACGGCAGATCAACTGGTCTAAAAAGGGAGTCTATTTAAAGGCTAGAGTATACAGATGAGTTTTAAGGTGAGACTTAAATGCTTCTACTGAGGTAGCATCTCGAACTGTTACCGGGAGGGCATTCCAGAGTACTGGAGCCCGAAATGAAAACGCTCAATAGCCCGCAGACTTTTTTTGGGCTTTGGGAATCACTAACAAGCCGGAGTCCTTTGAACGCAGATTTCTTGCCGGGACATATGGTACAATACAATCGGCAAGATAGGATGGAGCTAGACCGTGTAGTATTTTATACGTAAGTAGTAAAACCTTAAAGTCACATCTTAAGTTATTATTGGTTAGTGTGGGGCTTGCCCTCCTGGGGGTTCTTCAGACCACCAAGCACCGACATGAGAGCCTGTTTCAGGGTTAGAATATAGTTTTTTTTTTCAATAAGTCCCTCAGTTGCTTTCCGGCAATTGTATTTTTCTCTTTCGTTTTCGCTCGCGCTCTGGCTCCAGCCCCAGCCCCAACCCCATCTCTCCTCCTGGCTGCTGCTTATAACAGAGTGACAGGTTATTAAATAACAAGGCCCAGGTGGGCCGTCTACGCACCTGTCGCTGATTTAGAGGCCGGTCCTGGCAACACCCCAGTTCACTGCGGGCCCACAGGCCACGCCCCCTCCACAGTTAGCTTCGGAATAACACTGTTATTACAAAGAATAAGAGACCTATTATAGTCTAGAAATGTTGGTCTTACTTAAAAATGCACACGTTTAGTTGTGTTCAGTGTTAAAAAAAATATTATATGACTCTTACGGAAATACATTTTAAAATATTTGGCTTCTTGGCTCTCTCAGCCAAAAAGGTTCCCGACCCCTCGCCTAATCAGAGCAAAACATTTTGGTTGGAAAAAAAGAGATAAAAGAAGTAAAATACATGACTATGTCATCAGTTTCTGATTTATTAATTTGTATAACTGCGAAATATTGCTCATTTGTAGTGGTCTTTCTTGAACTATTTGGGAAAAAAGATAAAAAAAATAACTAAAAACTTGTTCAAAAATAAACAAGTGATTCAGTTATGAATAAAGATTTCTACACATAGAAACATAAAGTGCCCTCTTTGGGGATTGTAATAGACATCATGAACTTAATTCTAAACATTTCTTCATAATAAAATTAATCTTTAACATCAATATTTATGGAACATGTCCACAAAAAATCTAGCTGTCAACACTGAATATTGGTTTGTTGTTGTTTTTTTTTCACAGTTTATGAACTTACATTCATATTTTGTTGAAGCATCCATCCGTCTTCTTCCGCTTATCCAAGGTCGGGTCGCGGGGGCAGCAGCCTAAGCAAGGAAGCCCAGACTTCCCTCTCCCCAGCCACTTCGTCTAGCTCTTCCCGGGGGATCCTGAGGCGTTCCCAGGCCAGCCGGGAGACATAGTCTTCCCAACGTGTCCTGGGTCTTCCCCGTGGCCTCCTACCGGTTGGACGTGCCCTAAACACCTCCCTAGGGAGGCGTCCGGGTGGCATCCTGACCAGATGCCCGAACCACCTCATCTGGCTCCTCTCCATGTGGAGGAGCAGATGCTTTACTTTGAGTTCCTCCCGATTATTCAATAAATATATTTATAAAGGATTTTTGAATTGTTGCTATTTTTCGAATATTTCAAAAAAATCTCACGTACCCCTTGGCATACCTTCAAGTACCCCCAGGGGTACGCATACCCCCATTTGAGAACCACTGTTCTAGCCTAAGAGTAATAAAAATGATAAATTCTACTAATAAGGCGCCTTTCTGGGCACTCAAGGACACCGTACAAAATCAAAACAATAAAATCAAATTGGTTAAAAAAATGACAGCAACAACAACAAAGATAGATAAGATAAGATGATTAGAATGAATAAGCCAGGAATAGATGTGTTTTGAGTCTTGATTTAAAGAGGGATATTGAATCTAAGTTTTACTACTTACGTATAAAATACTACACGGTCTAGCTCCAGCCTATCTTGCCGATTGTATTGTACCATATGTCCCGGCAAGAAATCTGCGTTCAAAAGACTCCGGCTTATTAGTGATTCCTAGAGCTCAAAAAAAGTCTGCGGGCTATAGAGCGTTTATTACATTCGGACTCCAGTACTCTGGAATGCCCTCCCGGTAACAGTTCGAGATGCTACCTCAGTAGAAGCATTTAAGTCTCACCTTAAAACTCATCTGTATACTCTAGCCTTTAAATAGACCTCCTTTTTAGACCAGTTGATCTGCCGCTTCTTTTCTTTCTCCTATGTCCCCCCCTCCCTTGTGGAGGGGGTCCGGTCCGATGACCATGGATGAAGTACTGGCTGTCCAGAGTCGAGACCCAGGATGGACCGCTCGTCGGGACCCAGGATGGACCGCTCGCCTGTATCGGTTGGGGACATCTCTACGCTGCTGATCCGCTTGAGATGGTTTCCTGTGGACGGGACTCTCGCTGCTGTCTTGGAGCCACTATGGATTGAACTTTCACAGTATCATGTTAGACCCGCTCGACATCCATTGCTTTCGGTCCCCTAGAGGGGGGGGGTTGCCCACATCTGAGGTCCTCTCCAAGGTTTCTCATAGTCAGCATTGTCACTGGCGTCCCACTGGATGTGAATTCTCCCTGCCCACTGGGTGTGAGTTTTCCTTGCCCTTTTGTGGGTTCTTCCGAGGATGTTGTAGTCGTAATGATTTGTGCAGTCCTTTGAGACATTTGTGATTTGGGGCTATATAAATAAACATTGATTGATTGATTGAAGTTGCAAAGGTCTGGTGAGTGTTCAACCTTGCGGTAAAAAAATGTGTTGTTGGGAATCTATCCAAAACTTGACTAGTTGTTTGGACTATCTCAACTGTGGGACACAGGTGCAAAATAAGTCGCTGTGGATTAAGGGACATAACACACCAGACACAGCCTCAGAAGAGGAAAGATACCCAGGCAAGATGGAGCTAATCTCATGGTCGCTTTGATTGATTGATTGATTGGAACTTTTATTCGTAGACTGCACAGTACAGTACATATTCCGTACAATTGACCACTAAATGGTATAACCCGAAAAGGTTTTCCAACATGTTTAAGTTGGGGTCCACGTTAATCAATTCATGGTATTGGCTCAATGCTATATGGCTCAGTGCTATCGACAAAGTGTTTACAAAATAATCAATCAATCAATGTTTATTTATATAGCCCCAAATCACAAATGTCTCAAAGGACTGCACAAATCATTACGACTACAACATCCTCGGAAGAACCCACAAAAGGGCAAGGAAAACTCACACCCAGTGGGCAGGGAGAATTCACATCCAGTGGGACGCCAGTGACAATGCTGACTATGAGAAACCTTGGAGAGGACCTCAGATGTGGGCAATCCCCCCCTCTAGGGGACCGAAAGCAATGGATGTCGAGCGGGTCTAACATGATACTGTGAAAGTTCAATCCATAGTGGCTCCAACACAGCCGCGAGAGTTCAGTTCAAGGCGGATCCAAGACAGCAGCGAGAGTCCCGTCCACAGGAAACCATCCCAAGCGGAGGCGGATCAGCAGTGTAGAGATGTCCCCAACCGATACACAGGCGAGCGGTCCATCCTGGGTCTCGACTCTGGACAGCCAGTACTTCATCCATGGTCATCGGACCGAAGGGGGGGACATAAAATAAAACAAGAAGAAAACATCTACAGTTTGTCCCTTTTGGGATCGCAACGGAGTGCTGCAGCCTATCTCAGCTGCATTCGGACGGAAGCTGGGGTACACCCCTGGACAAGTCGCCACCTCATCACAGGGCCAACACAGATAGACAGACAACATTTACACACTAGGGCCAATTTAGTGTTGCTAATCAAACTTGGCATTATCATCCATTATCATATATTATACTTGTTCTGAAGTTGTCATGTATCCATCAAATCTGCCGTTGAAACTTGGACTATTAGGGACCGTATAGCTCGGTTGGTAGAGTGGCCGTGCCAGCAACTTGAGGGTTGCAGGTTCGATCCCTGCTTCTGCCATCCTAGTCACTGCCGTTGTGTCCTTGGGCAAGACACTTTACCCACCTGCTCCCAGTGCCACCCACACTGGTTTAAATGTAACTTAGATATTGGGTTTCACTATGTAAAGCGCTTTGAGTCACTAGAGAAAAGTGCTATATAAATATAATTCACTTCACTTGGACTATACAACCAACATATATAACCAGCATATAAATTGATTGTTGATTCTCATCCCAGTTGCTTCACAATCAATTCATATGCTGGTTATATATAATATAATGCTGATATATATACAAATATATATACAAATATATATTAGGGGTGTAACGGTACGTGTATTTGTATCAAACCCTTTCGGTACGGGGGTTTCGGTTCGGCAGGCGGGCGGTCGGAAGCGGAAGTCTTCACAAGCTGCTCTGCTTTCTGCATGTGTCTTTGCCTCATTGTCCCGCCCACACAACCACCTGATTGGTTACACACAAAGCCAATCAGCAGTGCGTATTCAGACTTCAGAGCGATGTAGTCAATGCTTTAGCACCGAGCAGATATTCGTCCAGCAGGGGAGGAGCGGACTCTACCCAAATTATACTAAACACTTCCCAGTCGCAACTATTACGAACATCACTATGAGCTCGTTGACCTTCTACAAACTTAAACTGTGGCTCACAGTATAGGCTTGAGAGGAAGGCTGATAAGCTTTTAGCGTAACGTTAGCTAATTTTTTTGTGTGTGTGTGTGCGTGTTTTAGGGGCAGCAAAGCCCTGTCTGTCTGTTATTTCATTGAACTCCATGGTGTTCAGGGATGAATAGTCTCTCCTATTGCAATTGTACTATTTTTCAGCTATCTTTACATGAATCATTAGTAATGTAGCAGCCTAGTTTTGAATAGCAGGGTCCCTGCTATCACATGCTGATAAAAATACAACATTTACATATTAAAAGTCAACTACAGGCTTCCCAAATGCTGTAATAAATGAAGCATGATGAGTTGACATGAACAGTTTCAATGGAAACTGTTTAATGTTGCACTTTTTATATGTAGAAGAAAGGTTTTTTTCATTTTATTTAATCAAAGCAACAACTTGAGGCAGTTTAATGTGGATTAACGTGGGCAGGATTATTATAGTGTTCCCAATGTTAAAAGGATAAAGCCATTGTTTACAAATTTGGTAAATAAATAACTAAAAAATTGATATTTTGTTGATTTCTTACTGTACTGAAAATGAACCGAACCGTGACCTCTAAACCGAAGTACGTACCGAACCGAAATTTTTGTGTACCGTTACACCCCTAATATATATATATACATACATATATACATCAGCACTTCCAAGTCCGGGTCTATGGTTCTCGCCCGGAAAAAGGTGGAGTGCCACTTGGGGAGGAGACCCTGCCCCAAGTGCAGGAGTTAAAGTACCTCGGAGTCTTGTGAGGGAAGAAAAGGATCGTGAGATCGACAGGCGGATCGATGCGGCATTTTCAGTATTGCGGACGCTGTACCCGGTAACAGTTCGAGATGCTACCTCAGTAGAAGCATTTAAGTCTCACCTTAAAACTCATCTGTATACTCTAGCCTTTAAATAGACCTCCTTTTTAGACCAGTTGATCTGCCGCTTCTTTTCTTTCTCCTATGTCACCCCCTCCCTTGTGGAGGGGGTCCGGTCCGATGACCATGGATGAAGTACTGGCTGTCCAGAGTCGAGACCCAGGAGGGACCGCTCGCCTGTATCGGTTGGGGACATCTCTACGCTGCTGATCCGCTTGAGATGGTTTCCTGTGGACGGGACTCTCGCTGCTGTCTTGGATCCGCTTGAACTGAACTCTCGCGGCTGTGTTGGAGCCACTATGGATTGAACTTTCACAGTATCATGTTAGACCCGCTCGACATCCATTGCTTTCGGTCCCCTAGAGGGGGGCGGTTGCCCACATCTGAGGTCCTCTCCAAGGTTTCTCATAGTCAGCATTGTCACTGGCGTCCCACTGGATGTGAATTCTCCCTGCCCACTGGGTGTGAGTTTTCCTTGCCCTTTTGTGGGTTCTTCCGAGGATGTTGTAGTCGTAATGATTTGTGCAGTCCTTTGAGACATTTGTGATTTGGGGCTATATAAATAAACATTGATTGATTGATTGATTGATCGATCCGTAGTGGTGAAGAAGGAGCTGAGCCGGAAGGCAAAGCTCTCAATTTACCGGTCAATCTACGTTCCCATCCTCACTTTAGTTTACCCCGGCGGCTGGTGGGTCTCTCCCTTAGAGATAGGGTGAGAAGCTCTGCCATCCGGGAGGAACTCAAAGTAAAGCCGCTGCTCCTCCACATCGAGAGGAGCCAGATGAGGTGGTTCGAGCACCTGGTCAGGATGCCACCTGAACGCCTCCCTAGGGAGGTGTTTAGGGCACGTTCGACCGGTAGGAGGCCACGGGGAAGACCCAGGACACGTTGGGAAGACTATGTCTCCCGGCTGGCCTGGGAACGCCTCGGGATCCCCCGGGAAGAGCTGGACGAAGTGGCTGGGGAGAGGGAAGTCTGGGTTTCCCTGCTTAGGCTGCTGCCCCCGCGACCCCAACCTCGGATAAGCGGAAGAAGATGGATGGATGGATAAGTTGAATGTAAATTATGGGCGGGACATGGATAAGAATTCTTCCTTTTTTCCCCTGTGTCCCTTTTGGGTGGGTGCTCTTGCATGTCTGTCAAATTACAAAGAGTGATGAAGTGTTGCTGTATATGTCCGTCTGCCGGGATAAATAAAAAATTAAGTACTTCTCCTGCGAAGGCACCGATTAGCCGGGTGATATCGCTGCGAGTCGCAGAAAATGTGTGATTTAAGTGGAATTTGTCATTGTAACGAGAAGGGAATCGGGACAAGTGGGGTGATTTAGGGAGGTCAGTGGCATGTTTGTGATAAAGAGGCAATTACGGGAGTAAAAAGCCATAAATATTGTCATGTATTATGTGAAGAGAGGCAAATGCAGTGTGTGGGAAAAAAAGAAAGCGATAAAAACAGAGAAATTATTCATGCACAGTGAATCCAATGCTTATTATAGAGTTTTGAACCTAAAAATGATGAATATAAATAGAATATGTGGAAACACAAGGGCTTCACGGTGGCAGAGGGGTTAGTGCGTCTGCCTCACAATACGAAGGTCTTGCAGTCCTGGGTTCAAATCCAGGCTCGGGATCTTTCTGTGTGGAGTTTGCATGTTCTCCCCGTGAGTGCGTGGGTTCCCTCCGGGTACTCCGGCTTCCTCCCACTTCCAAAGACATGCACCTGGGGATAGGCCCCTCCCACCTCCAAAGACATGCACCTGGGTATAGGCCCCTCCCACTTCCAAAGACATGCACCTGGGGATAGGTTGATTGGCAACACTAAGTTGGCCCTAGTGTGTGAATGTTGTCTGTCTATCTGTGTTGGCCCTGCGATGAGGTGGCGACTTGTCCAGGGTGTACCCCCGCCTTCCGCCCGATTGTAGCTGAGATAGGCGCAAGCGACCCCGAAAGGGAATAAGCGGTAGAAGATGGATGGAAACACAAACTATGGTGTCGATGGTAGAGAAGATGGAAGAGCAGGGAAGTCCGGAAAAGGCGATTTGTTTATATTTATTTTTCTGCTCATGCTGTTAACTATATCACTTTTAAAGAAATCATGTCCCAGAGAAATTAAAAACATGCAATTAAGTGATGATCTGGTGACCGGATCATGTTTGTTTAGTTTTCCATTCCCTCAGTTTCTGTTGCCAGCACCCCTGGGTTTGTTTTTGCTGTTTGTCATGGGTGCTGATTATTTTCACCTGCCTCTGATTAGTGTTCGGAGACGCTCACCTGCTCCCGGGCACTAATCGTGCAGCTATTTATTTCCTGCCTCTTGCCACACTCGGTCTGGCTGTTTTATTTGCTTCCTTGCAAGACGTTACGCCGTTATGTTTGATTGCTGTACTTGTTTTCCTTTTGCTACTCTGCAAAATCTGAAATCTAAGTAGGATTAAATATCTCAAATAAGGCTGGTATTTGCTTATTTTCTGTCTGATAAGTTCATTCTTCTCACTACGCAGATTTTATGTTGGTGTTTTACTTGTTTTAAGGGTTTTGGTGCTAAATGATCTCCGTAAGATATTACAGCTTGTTGCTGAGATTTGATGACCTATATTGAGTAAAACATGCTTGAAACTAGAATATAAACTGTTGCAAAGCTGTGTCATCAACACTCACAAGTATAAATGTCATGTCTTGTGATCGTGTTTTATTTAGTTATGTTCTGTTACTTCAAGACTCCATTAGTTCCTGTTTTTTCACCCCTTTGTTTTGTGATCATGACGACCCATTAGTTTCACCTCATTATTATTTAAGCCTGGTTTTTCAGTTGGCCGTTCTGGCGTCATCACCCTGTTTATGACCACTTTGTTTTATGCGTGTTTCATGCCATAGTTCATGCTGCCCTGCTCATGTTACCGCAAGTAAGTTTTTGTTAATAAGGCCACAGTTAGTGTCTTTCGTTTGTATGCCCATAGTTCTGCCTCTGTGCTAGTTTTTGTTTTCTTAACCAAGTTTGTTCTCCGCCTTGTGCGCGCCTTTTGTTTGCCCTTTTTTAAATTAATAGATTAAATACGTCTTTACCTTCACGCCATGTCCCGTCACCTTCCTATGGCTCTAGAGCCAGATGTGGCTCTTTTGATGACTGCACCTGGCTCTCAGGTAAATCTGAGCTGACTTTGCTTGACACGATAAGTTATAAATCATTCCACTTGTAATCACAGTGTTAAAAATAATGTTTAAAATATAAAAAATTCTCGTGCATTTTTAATCCATCCATCTGTTTTCTACCACACCTGTTCAAGAAGTTGCGTTAATGGTAAGAAGTTATTTATTATTGGTTAGTGTGGGGTTTGCCCTCCTGGGGGTTCTTCAGACCACCAAGCACCGACATGAGAGCCTGTTTCAGGGTTGCAATATTGTTTTATTTTTCAATAAGTCTCTCAGTTGCTTTCCAGCAATTGTCTTTTTCTATTTTGTTCTCGCTCGCGCTCTGGCTCCAGCCCCAACCCAGTCTCTCCTCCAGGAGTCCTTTGCCATGGGCCAAGGACCCTATTGAAACTAATGTGTTTTATTATTATTCCGCACCTACGCGCTGTAATTTGACCCCCTTAACATGCTTCAAAACTCACCAAATTTGACACACACGTCGGTATAGCAAACCTTCCCAACATATTGAGCAACCATTTCCCCAAAATGAAAATGGCGCTCTAGCGCCCCCTAGGAAAAAATTACAAACAAAACTGCATGTAACTTCTGTTAGGAATGTCATAGCAGTATGAAACAAAAACTCCTATGTAGGTCTGACTTAGACCCAATTTTCATACGCTCACTTCTTTCAGCAAAAATCTACAGGAAGTTGGCAAAAACCCCTTCAAAATAAAATTAGTGCAAAAAAATGCAATTTTGGCCTCTTTGCGCTGTAATTTGACCCCTTTAAAATGCTTCAAAAGTCACCAAACTTGGCGCACACATAAGGACGGGCGAATATTGCGATTTAATGAAAAAAAACCAAACCCCAAAACTCAAAATTGCGCTCTAGCGCTATTTTTGAATAAAACACCTGAAAAAACTGCTCCTAGGAAGAAAACACAGACAAAACGGCTTGTAACTTCCGGTAAGAATGTCGGAGAGGACATGAAAAAAAAAACCTCTAAGTAGGTCTCGCTTAGACCTACATTTCACAGATTGACAACCCCCAACAAAAATCAACAGGAAGGTTGCAATTCCCCTTCAAAACAAAAGTTTTGTAAAAACCGGTCACCTTTCTTCAAACATTATCTCCTCTGAGTGCGTTTGTTGTTTTGGCTTCAAACTCGCACAGGAGAGAGATTGAACCCTTCAGATTAAAAGTATAGAACAGAGTTCTGATAAGTTCTCAGGTTTTGATTTTATGCGCCTTCAAAGAACCCCTGTGCAAAGTTTCCTAAAAAATGTCTTTTTTGCCTCTTTGAGCTGTTATTTGACCCCCTTAAAATGCTTCTAAACTCACCAAACTTGACACACACATCAGGTCTGGCAAAAATTGCGATCTGATGAAAAAACTTAACCTCAAAACTCAAATTGCGCTCCTACCTACCGCCCCCCTAGGAATACAACACGGACAAACTGCTCCTAGGAAGAAACACAGACAAAACTGCTTGTAACTTCCGGTAGGAATGTCAGAGAGACATGAAACAAAAAACACTATGTAGGTCTCACTTAGACCTACATTTTAATAATTAACATACTTTAGCAAAAATCAACAGGAAGTTTGATATTTTCACTTCAATACAACAACTGCATTACTTTCACAATGCATTAGATTCTCCAAATAGTGGCTCCAAGGCGTCTTCTAACGCTTATCCGGCCGTGGGTCTCGGGGGCAGCAGCCAAAGGCGGACCCGACCAACGTTGCTTGCAGCTTTAATTTTATACTGTTACTCTCATTTTAAAGTTTTCATGAATCTGCGTCAAAATGATGACACAATAAAATACCAGCATTCCTTGCTACTCCTGCACCCACCACTTGTCATGTCCATCTTCCATCCACCCATTTTTTCTACCGCTTGTCCCTTTTGGGGTCGCGGGGGGGTTTTGCACTACTAAAACATGCAATCCCCTCCTTAAACCATGCACTGTTTGGGAACAATGACGCACGCAGGGGCTGACTAACAAATCACAAGGATTTGTAGAATTTATGTGAATTGGCTCGATTGCAAAAGCGCAAATTCCTTGGGGGGGTATTTCAGAAAGTAGGTTAGGTGAGAACTCTGAGTATGTAAACCCTGAGATGAGGGAAAGTTAGGGTTTTGCGCTGCCAAAAAGGGAGGCGAGTCAAACTCAGAGTCAGTTACCATGGTAACTTACACCGTGAACTCTTGAAAAATTCCTGAATTTTCATGTATTTTTCCACCTCGAAACAAGATGTCAGACATGTTTCTTCATAGCCAGAATTCATCCTTGAAGCAAAATATCTATACTGTCATTATAAAAGACTGCAAAGAAAAAAAAAAAGGTATTGTTAGCAAAAAAAAGTAGAAAAAAAACTTGATTTTGGATGTTTTTGTACGTCTTAATCGTAACAAAAATGCTTAACTGATTGAAAATACTGAAAAAGTAGATTATTCTGTATTCCCTTATTTAAAATGCAATACATGGGCTACAATACAAAACCCACAACCAGTGAAGTTGGCACATTGTGTAAAAAGTAAATATAAACAAAATACACTGATTTGCAAATACTTTTCTACCTATATTCAAATGAATAGACTGCAAAGACAACATACATCACGTTCGAACTGGAAAGTCTTTTGATTTTTTTTTGGCAAATATTAGTTAATTTGGAATATGGTGCCTGCAACATGTTTAAAAAAAGCTGGCACAAGTGTCAAAAAAGACTGAGAAAGTTGAGGAATGCTCATCAAACACTTATTCGCATCATCTCACAGGTGAACAGGCTAATTGGGAATAGGTCTGTGCCCTGCTTGGGTACAAAAGCAGCTTCCCTGAAATGCTCTGTCATTCACAAAGAAGGTTGGGACCAGGGTCACCACTTTGTCAACAAATGCGGGAGAAAATTGTCGAACAGTTAAAGGAGAACATTTCTCAATGAGCTACTGCAAGGAATTTAGGGATTTCACCGTCTACGGTCCGTAATATCAGCAAAAGGTTGGGAGAATCTGGAGGAATCACTGCAGGCGGTACTGCATCAAAAAGCAACGTCAGTGTGTAAAGGATATCACCACATGGGCTCAGGAACACTTCAGAAAACCACTGGGAGTAACTACATTTTGTCGCTAGATCTGTAAGTGCAATTGAAAACTCTACTAGGCAAAGTAAAAGCCATTTATCAACAACACCCAGAAAAGCCACCGACTACGCTGGGCCCGAGCTCATCTGAGATGGACTGATGCCAAGTGGAAAAGTGTTCTGTGGTCTGATGAGTCCACATTTTAAATTGTTTTTGGAAACTGTGGACGTCGTGTCACAGAGGAAAAGAACCATCCAGGTTGTTCTAGGCTTAAAGTTCAAAAGCCAGCATATGTGATGGTATGGGGGTGTATTAGTGCCCAAGGCATGGGTAACTTACACATCTGTGAAGGCACCATTAATGCTGAAAGGTCCATACAGGTTTCGGAGCAACATATGTTGCCATCCAAGCAACGTTATCATGGACGCCCCTGCTTATTTCAGCAAGACAATGCCAAGCCACGAATTACAACAGCCTGGCTTCAGAGTAAAAGCGTGTGGGTACTAGACTGGCCTTCCTGTAATCCAGACCTGTCTCCCATTGAAAATGTGTGGTGCATTATGAAGCCTAAAATACCACAACGTGGTGAATAACTTAAGCTGTACATCAAGCAAGAATGGGAAAGAATTGCACCTGAAAAGCTTCAAAAATTGGTCTCCTCAGTTCCCAAACGTTTACTAAGTGTTAATAAAAGAAAAGGCCATGTAACACAGTGGTGAACATGTGTCAACTTTTTTGCAAGGTGTTGCTGTCATTACATTTTAAGTTCATGATTACTTGCAAAAACAATTTTAGTTCCTCAGTTTGAATTAAACGAAATATCTTTCTTTGCAGTCTATTCAAGTGATTATAAGTTGAAAAGGATTTGCATTGTGTTCTGTTTTTATTTACGAACTACACAACGTGCCAATGTAATCGCCCTGAGAAGGGAGATGTTTTAGTTCTACAGACACAAGGACACAACTTGGTTCTGTACACGTCTGTAATGACTGCCAGGAAGTCACGTGTCCTCTTAGTATAGCTCCCAGTACAACGCGCCCCCTGCTGGAGTCGCCCAGTATTACAATGGCTCTTATTAATGCTGGAATTACAACAAAATTAACTCCCTATATTACAAATAACGGTGCTCTACTGTTGCCATTTAACAAGACACATATTTTAAGTTGCTAATATTAAATGACATAGGAATATAACTCAAGCGCCTACTCCACTACATACAATCACTGAAATATACTACTAACTAAATTTACATCCCATCACACCAATGTCACTGGTTTTGGGTTTTGTACTTAGAATAAGTACAAAGTAGGTGCAATTAACCTAATAACCTGAGTAAATATTATCAAGAAGTGTATTGTACATTTTTAATACATAATATCAATCAATGTTTACTTATATAGCCCTAAATCACTAGTGTCTCAAAGGGCTGCACAAACCACTACGACATCCTCGGTAGGCCCACATAAGGGCAAGGAAAACTCACACCCAGTGGGACGTCGGTGACAATGATGACTATGAGAACCTTGGAGAGGAGGAAAGCAATGGATGTCCAGCGGGTCTAACATGATACTGTGAAAGTTCAATCCATAGTGGATCCAACACAGCCGCGAGAGTCCAGTCCAAAGCGGATCCAACACAGCAGTGAGAGTCCCGTTCACAGTGGAGCCAGCAGGAAACCATCCCAAGCGGAGGCGGATCAGCAGCGCAGAGATGTCCCCAGCCGATACACAGGCGAGCAGTACATGGCCACCGGATCGGACCGGACCCCCTCCACAAGGGAGAGTGGGACATAGGAGAAAAAGAAAAGAAACGGCAGATCAACTGGTCTAAAAAGGGAGTCTATTTAAAGGCTAGAGTATACAAATGAGTTTTAAGGTGAGACTTAAATGCTTCTACTGAGGTGGCATCTCGAACTTTTACCGGGAGGGCATTCCAGAGTACTGGAGCCCGAAATGAAAACGCTCTATAGCCCGCAGACTTTTTTTGGGCTTTGGGAATCACTAATAAGCCGGAGTCCTTTGAACGCAGATTTCTTGCCGGGACATATGGTACAATACAATCGGCAAGATAGGATGGAGCTAGACCGTGTAGTATTTTATACGTAAGTAGTAAAACCTTAAAGTCTAATAATCAGCAAATTAGTCGCCAAGTGCGCCATTGATCATGGTTATTTATTGTGGTGGTCAACATATTCAGGAGGGATTCATGGAACTGACTCAGATCAGCTGTTCTGGAAAGTCAGAGGCCTGAGTGTATTTACCCTGGATGGGTAACATCCGGGGTAAACACACTCCGGTTTATTTGTTTGTAATGCAAAGGTCGCGACCATCAATCACAGAATCAAACTTCTTTATTTACATGAAGCCGTCTAAAAGGCCCTTGCTGTTTTATTGTTGGTTCTGGACACCAGGATGCAGAGACTGGAAATGGTGCGCAAGTAAAAGCCCTTTCATTAGGAGCGACAAAAGTAAAAACCCCGTTTCCATATGAGTCGGGAAATTGTGTTAGACGTAAATATAAACGGAATAAATGAGTTGCAAATCATTTTCAAGCCATATTCAGTTGAATATGCTACAAAGACAACATATTTGATAAACATTTTTTTTTGTTTGCAAATAATCATTAACTTTAGAATTTGATGCCAGCAACACGTGACAAAGAAGTTGGGAAAGGTGGCAATGAATACTGATAAAGTGTAGAAATGCTCATCAAACACTTATTTGGACCACACCTCAGGTGTGCAGGCTAATTGGGAACAGGTGGGTGCCATGATTGGGTATAAAAGCAGCTTCCATGAAATGCTAAGTAATTCACAAACAAGGATGGGGCGAGGGTCACTAATTTGTAAGCAAATTGTCAAACAGTTTTAGAACCAAATTTCTCAACGAGCTATCCCAAGGAATTTAGGGTTTTTACCATCTACGGTCTGTAAAATCATCAAAAGGGCCAGAGAATCTGGAGAAATCACTGCATGTAAGCGATGATATTACGAACCTTTGGACCCTCAGTAGGTACGGCGTCAAAAACCGACATCAGTGTGTAAAAGATATCAACACATGGGCTCAGGAACACTTCATAAAACCACTGTCAGTAACTACAGTTGGTTGCTACATCTGTAAGTGCAAGTTAAAACTCTACTATACAAAGCAAAACCCATTTATCAACAACACAAAGGAACGCCGCTGGCTTCTCTGGGCCCGAGCTCATCTAAGATGGACTGATGCAAAGTGGAAAAGTGTTCTGTGGTCTGACGAGTCCACATTTCAAATTGTATTTGGAAACTGTGGACTTGGTGTCCTCCGGAACAAAGAGGAAAATAACCATCCGGATTGTTATAGGCACAAAGTTCATAACCCAGCACCTGTGATGGTATGGGGGTGTATTAGTGCCCAAGGCATGGGTAACTTACACATCTGTGAAGGCACCATTAATGCTGAATGGTCCATACAGGTTTTGGAGCAACATATGTTGTCATCCAAGCAACGTTATCATGGACGCCCCTGCTTATTTCAGCAAGACAATGCCAAGCCACGTGTTACAACAGCGTGGTTTCGCAGTAAAAGAGTGCTGGTACTTTCCTGGCCCGCCTGCAGTCCAGACCTGTCTCCCATCGAAATTGTGTGGCGCATTATGAAGCGTAAAATACGACAGCGGAGACCCCGGACTGTTGAACGACTGAAGCTCTACATAAAACAAGAATGGGAAAGAATTCCACTTTCAAAGCTTTAACAATTAGTTTCCTCAGTTCCCAAACGTTTATTGAGTGTTGTTAAAAGAAAAGCTGATGTAACACAGTGGTGAACATGCCCTTTCCCAACTACTTTGGCATGTTTTGCAGCTATGAAATTCAAAGTTAATTATTGTTTGCAAAAAAAAAAAAAGTTTATGAGTTTGAACATCAAATATCTTGTCTTTGTAGCATATTCAACTGAATATGGGTTGAAAAGGATTTGCAAATCATTGTATTCCGTTTATATTTACATCTAACACAATTTCACAACTCCTATGGAAACGGGCTTTGTAAAATTGTGCAGCAGGTAAGTGCACCAAAAGGGAAAACCAGCAAACAGATTGCTATAGAGGACGTCAAGGGGACGGGCATGAGAAGCATCCTTATTAGCAATCAGGGACAGTCTTAACTGCCAATCAGGTGCATGTAAAGGGAGCCAGCGCTCAGACTAAAGTGGTGGCAAAATGGGGGGAAATCAGGTATAGCGGAAACAAAAATAAGAGCGCTGGACAGGAAATGAAACATAAAAAGAGCCTAATAACTGTCATGAGAGCTCATGACACATACAAGCCAACATAAAAAGGGGAACAAAGGTAACAAAGGTTCCTGTTTCCTCTTAACCGCCCTTGAACCTCCTTGCTCCAGCAATCAAACACTCGACAAAAGTAAAATGAACACCACTACACTGTTATGTAGACTTCTTCAGATGTCCACATTATTACTTTATGTCAGGGGTGCCCACACTTTTTCTGCAGGCGAGCTACTTTTCAATTGACCAACTCGAGGGGATCTACCTCATTTATATATATCATTTATATTTATTTATTTATGAAAGAGACATTTTTGTAAACAAGTTAAATGTGTTTAATGATAATACAAGCATGTGTAACACATATAGATGTCTTTCTTTCACGAAGACAAGAATGTAAGTTGGTGTATTACCTGATTCTGATGACTTGCATTGATTGGAATCAGACAGTAATGATGATAACGCCCACATTTTCAAATGGAGGAGAAAAAAAGTTGTCCTTTCTGTACAATACCACATGAAAGTGGTTGGTTTTTGGCATCTAATTCATCCAGCTTCCATACACTTTACAAGAAAAACATTGGCGGCAAATTCCGTAGCTTGCTTGATTGACATTCACGGCACCCGAGGGTCTTGTGAGATGACGCTGGCTGCTGCCAGTTCATTATTATGAAAATATGACAGAGAGGAAGGCGAGAAACACTTTTTATTTCAACAGACTTTCGCGCCGTCCCTTCCGTCAAAACTCTAAAGGCCGCCTGCACATTTCCTATCTTCACAATAAAAGCCCTGCTTCATGCTGCCTGCGCTAACTAAATACAGAGTCTCGGAAAGCTGGCGTGCACAAGTGATGTGCACGCCAGCTTTCTGAGGGATCGCTTGTGCACGCCAGTTTTCCGAGACTCTGTATTTAGTTAGCGCAGGCAGCATGAAGCAGGGCTTTTATTGTGAAGATAGGAAATGTGCAGGCGGCCTTTAGAGTTTTGACGGAAGGTACGGCGCGAGAGTCTGTTGAAATAAAAAGTGTTTCTCGCCTTCCTCTCGGTCATATTTTCATAATAATGATCTTGCAGCAGCCAGCGTCATCTCACAAGACCCTCCGGTACCGTGAATGTCATTTAAGTGACGTCTTGGTGAAGATTGATGATCACTCATTTTTTAGGTCTATTTTTTTTAAAAGCCTGGCTGGAGATGGACTGACACACCCCTCGCGGTCGACTGGTAGCTCGCGATCGACGTAATGGGCACCCCTGCCTTATGTAGTATATATAGCAGGGGTCTCAGACATGTGGCCCACGGGACAATTGCGGCCCGCGAGACTTTGTTTTGCGGCCCCCACCTTAAAATGAAAGTTTAATGTTGGTGCGGCCCGCAAATTTGATATGAATGGCACTTGACAGCTTTGTGTGCGGAGCTGAAGTAATCTACCAATCACGGTGTGGTATGTGGCTCTCGAGGGCCGAACATTGACGTCACTTGCGTGATGCAGGTGACGTTGGCTCGAGACAGAGACAATTTTTGTTATTTGGATCCAAAATGGCTCTTTCAACGTTCTGGGTTGCCTACCCCTGCGTTAGTGGAAAAGCGGCAAATGAGTGAAAGTGACAGAAACGTTGCCATGGAGACGATGGTTTTCTTACGTGCCTGGCTGCAGTCACACCGCGACACGATTGTGCGATTCGATTCAAAATCGATTTTTTTTTTTTAATTCAACACAATTTTTCGATTCAAAAACGATTTTTTACCTATTGTCTATTCACTCAATACATAAGATTTCAGCAGGATCTACCCCAGTCTGCTGACATGCTAGCAGAGTAGTAGATTTTTGTAAAAAGCTTTTATAATTGTAAAGGACAATGTTTTATCAACTGATTGCAATAATGTAAAGTTGTTTTAACTATTAAACAAACCAAAAATATGACTTATTTTATCTTTGTGAAAACATTGGACACAGTGTGTTGTCCAGCTTATGAGATGCGATGCAAGTGTTAGCCACTATTGTTCTTTTTTTATATTTTTATAAATGTCTAATGATAATGTCAATGAGGGATTTTTAATCACTGCTATGCTGAAACTATGACTAATATTGATACTGTTGTTGATAATATTCATTTTTGTTTCACTACTTTTGGTTTGTTCTGTGTGGTGTTTGTGTCTCCTCTCAATTGCAGTTCTGAGTGTTGCTGGGTCTTATTTGGTTTTGGAATCGGCTTGCATTGTTATGGTATTGCTGTGTATTGTTTTGTTGGATTGATAAAAATAAAAAAAATAGATTTTTAAAAAATGAGAATCGATTCTGAATCGCACAACGTGAGAATCGCGATTCAAATTCGAATCGATTTTTTCCCCACACCCCTAGTGGTAACAGTCCCCAATTACCTGGACAAATTCAGCCCGTTGTTTTTTGTTTTTGTTTTATTGTTTAAAGTCCTACTGAAATGAGATGTTCTTATTCAAACGGGGATAGCAGGTCCATTCTATGTGTCATACTTCATCATTTCGCCATATTGCCATATTATTGCTGAAAGGATTTAGTAGAGAAAATCGACGATAAAGTTCGCCCATTTTGGTACTTCCGGAAAAAGCCCTGCCTTTACCGGAAGTCGCAGACGATGACGTCACATGTTGAGGTCTCCTCAAATATTCACATTGATTTTAACGGGAGTCTCCAACAAAAACAGTTATTCGGACCGAGAAAACGACAATTTCCCCATTAATTTGAGCGAGGATGAAAGATTCGTGTTTGAGGATATTGATAGGGACAGACTAGAAAAAACAAACAAACAAAAAAAAGAGTTTAAAAAAAACAACACGATAGCATTGGGACCTATTCCGATGTTTTTAAAGACATTTACTAGGATAATTCTGGGAAATCCCTTATCTTTCTATTGTGTTGCTAGTGTTTTAGTGATCATATTACGCCTGTACTGGCTCACCTGCACTGGCTTCCTGTGCACTTAAGATGTGACTTTAAGGTTTTACTACTTACGTATAAAATACTACACGGTCTAGCTCCATCCTATCTTGCCCATTGTATTGTACCATATGTCCCGGCAAGAAATCTGCCTTCAAAGGACTCCGGCTTATTTGTGATTCCTAGAGCTCAAAAAAAGTCTGCGGGCTATAGAGCGTTTTCCGTTCGGGCTCCAGTACTCTGGAATGCCCTCCCGGTAACAGTTCGAGATGCTACCTCAGTAGAAGCATTTAAGTCTCATCTTAAAACTCATCTGTATACTCTAGCCTTTAAATAGACCTCCTTTTTAGACCAGTTGATCTGCCGCTTCTTTTCTTTCTCCTATGTCCCCCCCTCCCTTGTTGAGGGGGTCCGGTCCGATGACCATGGATGAAGTACATCTCTACGCTGCTGATCCGCTTGAGATGGTTTCCTGTGGACGGGACTCTCGCTGCTGTCTTGGAGCCACTATGGATTGAACTTTCACAGTATCATGTTAGACCCGCTCGACATCCATTGCTTTCGGTCCCCTAGAGGGGGGGGGGTTGCCCACATCTGAGGTCCTCTCCAAGGTTTCTCATAGTCAGCATTGTCACTGGCGTCCCACTGGATGTGAATTCTCCCTGCCCACTGGGTGTGAGTTTTCCTTGCCCTTTTGTGGGTTCTTCCGAGGATGTTGTAGTCGTAATGATTTGTGCAGTCCTTTGAGACATTTGTGATTTGGGGCTATATAAATAAACATTGATTGATTGATTGAAATAGTACCTGATAGTCGCAAGGGTGTCTCCACGGGTGTCTTGACGCCAGTGTCTCAGGGGAGTCGACGGCAGCTTTATGGACGGCACAAGCTCAGCTTTTCTCCGGTAAGAACTGACTTTCTAACCACAATTTTCTCACCGAAACCTGCTGGTTGACATTTGGTCGTGATTCATGTCTGCTATAGTAAAGTTTCACGTCCAGGAATTTTAAACAAGGAATCACCGTGTGTTTGTGTGGCTAAAGGCTAAAGTTTCCCAACTCCATCTTTCTACTGTGACTTCTCCAATATTAACTGAACAAATTGCAAAAGATTCAGCAACACAGATCTCCAAAATACTGTGTAATTATGCCGTTAAAGCAGACGACTTTTAGCTGTGTGTGTGTGTGCGTAGTGCTCACACTTCCTAAAACCCGTGACGTCTTGCCTACACGTCATCATTACACGACGTTTCTAAGACGAAACTCCCGGGAAATTTAAAATTGTAATTTAGTAAACTAAAAAGGCCGTATTGGCATGTGTTGCAATGTTAATATTTCATCATTGATATATAAACTATCAGACTGCGTGGTGGGTAGTAGTGGCTTTCAGTAGGTCTTTAATTTGCATTGCCTCACACGATGAACACCACGTATATTTCTACATGACGCCGGATAACACTCCGGGAGCCGTCACTTTTTTGCGCTCCCTATCCAGGTACTTTCCCGGCTATTATCCGCCGTGTTGCAGTAGTGAGGAAAAGCGGAACGACACACATTGCGGAAATAGCATTATTCTCCATGCGTTGGCTAAATACAAATATATCCCACAACCCCAAACATGTCTTTTTCAAAGCCTGCAGTGAAGAGAAAAGTGATGAGCAAAGACAATTCCAGGAAAAGTGGGAGATGCAATATTTCTTTGTTGAGCACAGGGGCGCCCAGACTTGTCCTTTTTGCACAGAGAAAGTTGGGGGGATACAATTTGAAACGTCATTATACAATTCGATATGATGAGGATTATACAAAAAAAAAAAAATGATAAGAAATATTTTAATGCGTCCCAATCTACTCAGTGGCATAGTGGTTGGAGTGTCCGCCCCGAGATCGGTTAGTCGTGACTTCAAACCCCGGCCGAGTCATACCAAAGACTATAAAAAAAATGGGACCCATTGCCTCCCTGCTTGGCACTCAGCATCAAGGGTTGGAATTGGGGGTTAAATCACTATAAATGATTCCCGGGCGCGGCACACGCTGCTGCTCACTGCTCCCCTCACCTCCCAGGGGGTGATCAAGGGTGATGGGTCAAATGCAGAGGACAAATTTCACCACACCTAGTGTGTGTGTGACAATAATTGATACTTTAACTTTAACTTAGACTCTGCGTCCATTGGCCCCCAGGTAAATTGGGTTTGAGACCCCTGATCTATAATATATTAACATTTTCTCGCCGTTTTTCCCAAAAAAGGCACAAAGATCCAAAACATTCACTGCATATTTTCTCCCATATGTTTTAATCTTTAGTGAAACACTAACTGGTAGTAATATAAATTACTACACTGCAAACACTGAAATCTAAATAAGATTACATATCTCAAATAAGGCAGATATTTGATTATTTTCTTTCTAATAAGATAATTCTTCTCACTAAGTGTTACAGTTTTACTTGTTTTAAGTGTTTTGTTCCTAAATAATCTCAGTAAGATATTACAGCTTGTTGCTGAGATTTGATGACCTATATTGAGTAAAACATGCTTGAAACTAGAATATCAAGTGTTGCAAAGCTGTGTCATCAACACTCACAAGTATAAATGTCATGTCTTGTGATCGTGTTTTATTTAGTTATGTTCTGTTACTTCAAGACTCCATTAGTCCCTGTTTTTTCACCCCTTTGTTTTGTCACCATGACGACCCATTAGTTTCACCTGTCTCACGTGTTGGATTCACGCACCTGTTTCAATCATGTCATTATTATTTAAGCCTGGTTTTTCAGTTGGCCGTTCTGGCGTCATCACCCTGTTTATGACCACTCTGTTTCATGCCATAGTTCATGCTGCCCTGCTCATGTCACCGCAAGTAAGTTTTTGTTAATAATGCCACAGTTAGTGTCTTTCGTTTGTATGCCCATAGTTCTGCCTTTGTGCTAGTTTTTGTTTTCTTAACCAAGTTTGTTCTCCGCCTTGTGCGCGCCTTTTGTTTGCACTTTTTTAAATGAATAGATTAAATACGTCTTTACCTTCACGCCATGTCCCGTCACCTTCCTTTGCCATCCATCCATCCATCTTCTTCCGCTTATCCGAGGTCGGGTCGCGGGGACAGCAGCCTAAGCAGGGAAACCCAGACTTCCCTTTCCCCAGCCACTTCGTCTAGCTCTTCCCGGGGGATCCCGAGGCGTTCCCAGGCCAGCCGGGAGACATTGATTGATTGATTGATTGATACTTTTATTAGTAGATTGCACAGTACAGTACATATTCCGTACAATTGACCACTAAATGGTAACACCCGAATAAGTTTTTCAACTTGTTTAAGTTGGGGTCCACGTTAATCAATTCATGGTACATAGTCTTCCCAACGTGTCCTGGGTCTTCCCCGTGGCCTCCTACCGGTTGGACGTGCCCTAAACACCTCCCTAGGCAGGCGTTCGGGTGGCATCCTGACCAGATGCCCGAACCACCTCATCTGGCTCCTCTCCATGTGGAGGAGCAGCGGCTTTACTTTGAGTTCCTCCCGGATGGCAGAGCTTCTCACCCTATCTCTAAGGGAGAGACCTGGAAACTCATTTGGGCCGCTTGTACCCGTGATCTTATCCTTTCGATCATGACCCAAAGCTCATGACCATAGGTGAGGATGGGAACGTAGATCGACCGGTAAATTGAGAGCTTTGCCTTCCGGCTCAGCTCCTTCTTCACCACAACGGATCGGTACAACGTCCGCATTACTGAAGACGCCGCACCGATCCGTCTGTCGATCTCACGATCCACTCTTCCCTCACTCGTGAACAAGACTCCTAGGTACTTGAACTCCTCCACGTGGGGCAGGGTCTCCTCCCCAACCCGGAGATGGCATTCCACCCTTTTCCGAGCGAGAACCATGGACTCGGACTTGGATGTGATGATTCTCATTCCGGTCGCTTTACACTTGGCTGCAAACCGATCCAGTGAGAGCTGAAGATCCCGGTCAGATAAAGCCATCAGGACCACATCATCTGCAAAAAGCAGAGACCTAATCCTGCGGTCACCAAACCGGAACCCCTCAACGCCTTGACTGCGCCTAGAAATTCTGTCCATAAAAGTTATGAACAGAATCGGTGACAAAGGAGAGACTTGGCGGAGTCCAACCCTCACTGGAAATGTGTTCGACTTACTGCCAGCAATGCGGACCAAGTTCTGACACTGATCATACAGGGAGTGGACCGCCACAATAAGACAGTCCGATACCCCATACTCTCTGAGCACTCCCCACAGGACTTCCCGAGGGACACGGTCCAATGCCTTCTCCAAGTCCTTTGCATTCCAGGAAAACAAACCCCGTTACGACAATAAAACTACTTTTTTTAAAGTCATAATTTCTTACTTCAAGCTTGAAAAAAAAAAAAAAATCACGATGCCGAGCGCATATCATTATGTCAAGATAATGGCACTAGCATTTACTTATTTTAAGAATATTTTTCAACATATTGAGCAGGACAAGTGCACTTGTTATTCGTGAGAATGTGCTTAATTTAAAGTATTTTTGGGTTCATTCAGGTTAGCTAATTTTACTTGTTTTGGAAAGTCTTGACAAGCCGAATTTTCTTGTTCTATTGGCAGATAATTTTGCTTAGTTCAAGCAAATTTTGTATTTTTGTGTTTGAAGACTGACTTTTTGCAGTGTACACGGAGGTCTAGGTTGTTGTTTGTGTATAATTCCTCAAGATGCAAAATAGACAGTGAAATCGCCACCATCTGATGCCATCTGGTGTTCTTTCAGAGATGTGAGCATAAACACGGAGGACTTGCCGTGTTTTGCATGTTTGAAGGCTGCGTGGTTTGAAAGGCAAATAAATAAGTGTTTGTTTACACCAAACACTCGTAAGACAACTGAAAGGTGTTACGGCGCAAGCGGGCAGTTGTAAATGTGTCAGTGTTTTGGCTGACGCCAGGCTGGGATTCACCTGGACCATCTGGTGACCGGGCCTCTAATCTGACCATCTAATTATCAGTAATCTGAGAGGTCAGCGTCGTCCTTGGCGCTTTCAGTCTTGCTCACGGTCGGACCTTGTCTGGGACCAGGGGGCAGACTGTAAGTCCCTCGGTGCACGTCGGACGGGTCAGTCAGCTTCGGTGTGTCCACACTACAAAAACTGGTCCTAAATTACAAACCCTGTTTCCATATGAGTTGGGAAATTGTGTTAGATGTAAATATAAGCAGAATACAATGATTTGCAAATCCTTTTCAACCCATATTCAGTTGAATGCACCACAAAGACAACATATTTGATGTTCAAACTCATAAACTTTATTTTTTTTTTGCAAATAAGAATTAACTTAGAATTTCATGGCTGCAAAATGTGCCAAAGTACTTGGGAAAGGGCATGTTCACCACTGTGTTACATCACATTTTCTGTAAACAACACTCAATAAACCTTTGGGAACTGAGGAAACTAATTGTTGAAGCTTTGAAAGTGGAATTCTTTACCATTCTTACTTGATGTACAGCTTAAGTTGTTCAACAGTCTTGTTGTCGTATTTTACGCTTCATAATGCGCCACGCATTTTCAACTGGAGACATGTCTGGACTGCATGCCGGCCAGGAAAGCACCTGCACTCTTTTACTACGAAGCCACGCTGTTGTAACACGTGGCTTGGCATTGTTTTGCTGAAATAAGCAGGGGCGTTCATGATAACGTTGCTTGGATGACAACATATGTTGCTCCAAAACCTGTATGGACCTTTCAGCATTAATGGTGCCTTCACAGATGTGTAAGTTACCCATGTCTTGGGCACTAATACACCCCCATACCATCACAGGTGCTGGCTTTTCAACTTTGCGCCTATAGCAATCCGGACGGTTATTTTCCTCTTTGTTCCGGAGGACACCACGTCCACAGTTTCCAAATATAATTTGAAATGTGGACTCGTCAGAACACTTTTCCACTTTGCATCAGTCCATCTTAGATGAGCTCGGGCTCATATGAGTTGGGAAATGGTGTTAGATGTAAATATAAACAGAATACAATGATTTGCAAATCCTGGGTAAATGTGGAAGTGGTGTCAAAACGCTTTGAGTACCTTGAAGGTAGAAAAGCGCTATACAAGTACAACAACAACCCATATTCAGTTGAATGCACTACAAAGACAAGATATTTGATGTTCAAACTCGTAAACTTTATTTTTTTTTGCAAATAAGAATTAACTTAGAATTTCATGGCTGCAACATGTGCCAAAGTAGTTGGGAAAGGGCATGTTCACCACTGTGTTACATCACCTTTTCTGTAAACAACACTCAATAAATGTTTGGGAACTGAGGAAACTAATTGTTGAAGCTTTGAAAGTGGAATTCTTTCCCATTCTTACTTGATGTACAGCTTAAGTTGTTCAACAGTCTTGTTGTCGTATTTTACGCTTCATAATGCGCCACACATTTTCAACGGGAGACAGGTCTGGACTACAGGCGGGCCAGGAAAGTACCCGGACTATTTTACTACGAAGCCACGCTGTTGTAACACGTGGCTTGGCATTGTTTTGCTGTAATAAGCAGGGGCGTCCATGATAACGTTGCTTGGATGCCAACATATGTTGCTCCAAAACCTGTATGGACCTTTCAGCATTAATGGTGCCTTCACAGATGTGTAAGTTACCCATGCCTTGGGCACTAATACACCCCCATACCATCACACATGCTGGCTTTTGAACTTTGCGCCTATAACAATGTGGATGGTTATTTTCCTCTTTGTTCTGAAGGACACCACGTCCACAGTTTCCGAATATAATTTGAAATGTGGACTCGTCAGACCACAGAACACTTTTTGTCTTTGCATCAGTCCATCTTAGATGAGCTCGGGCCCAGTGAAGCCGGCGGAGTTCCTCGGTGTTGTTGATAGATGGCTTTCGCTTTGCATAGTAGAGTTATAGCTAACACTTACAGATGTAGCGACCAGCTGTAGTTACTGACAGTGGTTTTATGAAGTGTTCCTGAGCCCATGTGGTTATATCCTTTACACATGGATGTCGGTTTTTGATGCAGTACTGCCTGAGGGATCAAAGGTCCGTAATATCATCACTTACGTGCAGTGATTTCTCCAGATTCTCTGAACCTTTTGACGATTTTACGGACCGTAGATGGTAAAATCCCTAAATTCCTTGCAAAAGCTCGTGGAGAAATGTTGTTCTAAAACTGTTCGACAATTTGGTTACAAATTGGTGACCCTCGCCCCATCCTTGTTTGTGACTTTATTACTATTTCATGGAAGTTGCTTTTATACCCAATCATGGCACCCACCTGTTACTAATTAACCTGCACACCTGTGGGATGTTCCAAATAAGTATTTGATGAGCATTCCTCAACTTTATCAGTATTTATTGCCACCTTTCCCAACTTCTTTGTCACGTGTTGCTGGCATCAAATTCTAAAGTTAATGATTATTTGCACAAAAAAATGTTTATAAGTTTGAACATCAAATATGTTGTCTTTGTAGCATATTCAACTGAATATGGGTTGAAAATGATTTTCAAATCATTGTATTCTGTTTATATTTACATCTAACACAATTTCACAACTCATATGGAAACGGGGTTTGTATCTCAATAAAATATTACAGCTTGTTGCTGAGATGTTATGACCTATATTGAGTAAAACATGCTTGAAACTAGAATATCCATCTGTGACAGTTGCTTGCTGTCGTCGTGCGGGTTCCACGGACCATCAAGGAACGCCATCTTGCTTTGCAGGTTTGACTCTTGTTTATTTTTCAATAACACAAACTTTGTCTTTTGGTCGGATCGTTTTTCAGCTGCTCCTCTCCTGCTCGCTCCTCGCTTGCACCCCCTAGGAAGAAAACACGGACAAAACTGTCTGTAACTTTCATTAGGAATGTCGTAGAAACATGAAACAAAAACCAATACGTAGGTCTCATTTAGACCTATATTTCAACAATTAACACCCCCCGGCTAAAATCAACGGGAAGTTTGCTATTCCCACTACAATACAAAAGTTTGCTAAAAAATGTCGCTTTTTTTCAAACATTATCTCCTCTGAGGCCGTTTGTCATTTCGCCTTCAAATGAGCACAGAAGAGAGATTGAACCCTTCTTATTAAAATGTGATGAAATACTTTAAATTACTACCCCGGTTTGGATTTTATGAGCCTGCAAAGAACCATTGTGCTGCTGTTGTCACAAAATGGCAGCTTTCTGCTCAGACAAAACTGTAGGACTGTCATTCACACGTGAAACTAAAAGCGGTCCCGTCCATCGCTACTTGCAGCTTTAATTTTACTTGTTTTGGAAAGTCTTGACGAGCCAAATTTTCTTGTTCTATTGGCAGATAATTTTGCTTAGTTCAAGTAAAATGCCCCTAATTTTTTTAATTTTTTTTTCTTGTTTATGAACACTGACTTTTTGCAGTGCAAGTACAAACCTCGTTTCCATATGAGTTGGGAAATTGTGTTAGATGTAAATATAAACAGAATACAATGATTTGCAAATCATTTTTCAACCCATATTCAGTTGAATATGCTACAAAGACAAGATATTTGATGTTCAAACTCCTAAACTTTATTTTTTCTTTGAAAATAATAATTAACTTAGAATTTCATGGCTGCAACACGTGCCAAAGTAGTTGGGAAAGGGCATGTTCACCACTGTGTTACATCACCTTTTCTTTTAACAAAACTCAATAAACGTTTGGGAACTGAGGAAACTAATTGTTGAAGCTTTGAAAGTGGAATTATTTCCCATTCTTGTTTTATGTAGAGCTTCAGTCGTTCAACAGTCCGGGGTCTCCGCTGTCGTATTTTACGCTTCAAAATGCGCCACACATTTTCCATGGGAGACAGGTCTGGACTGCAGGCGGGCCAGGAAAGTACCCGCACTTTTTTTACAAAGCCACGCTGTTGTAACACGTGTTGAATGTGGCTTGGCATTGTCTTGCTGAAATAAGCAGGGGCGTCCATGAAAAAGATGGCGCTTAAATGGCAGCATATGTTGTTCCAAAACCTGTATTTACCTTTCAGCATTAATGGTGCCTTCACAGATGTGTAAGTTACCCATGCTTTGGGCACTAATACACCCCCATACCATCACAGATGCTGGCTTTAGAACTTTGCGTCGATTACAGTCTGGATTGTTCGCTTCCCCTATGGTCCGGAAGACATGATGTCGAATATTTCAAAAACAATTTGAAATGTGGACTCGTCAAACCTCAGAACACTGTTCCACTTTGCATCAGTCCATTTTAGATGATCTCGGGCCCAGAGAAGCCGGCAGCATTACTGGATGTTGTTGATAAATGGATTTCGCTTTGCATAGTAGAGCTTTAACTATTACTTACAGATGTAGCGACAAACTGTATTTAGTGACAGTGGTTTTCTGAAGTGTTCTTGAACCCATGTGGTGATATCCTTTAGAGATTGATGTCGTTTTTTTGATACAGTGCCATCTGAGGGATGGAAGGTCACGGCCATTCAATGTTGGTTTCCGGCCATGTCGCTTACGTGGAGTGATTTCTCCAGATTCTCTGAACCTTTTGATGATATTATGGACCGTAGATGTTGAAAACTCTACATTTCTTGCAATTGCACTTTGAGAAACGTTGTTCTTAAACTGTTTGACTATTTGCTCACACAGTTGTGGACAAAGGGGTGTACCTCGCCCCATCCTTTCTTGTGAAAGACTGAGCATTTTTTGGGAAGCTGTTTTTATAGCCAATCATGGCACCCACCTGTTCCCAATTAGCCTGCACACCTGTGGGATGTTCCAAATAAGTGTTTGATGAGCATTCCTCACTTTTATCAGTATTTATTGCCACCTTTAATGATTATTTGCAGAAAAAAATTATGTTTATCAGTTTGAACATCAAATATGTTGTCTTTGTAGCATATTCAACTGAATATGGGTTGAAAATGATTTGCAAATCATTGTATTCTGTTTATATTTACATCTAACACAATTTCCCAACTCATATGAGCCCGAGCTCATCTAAGATGGACTGATGCAAAGTGGAAAAGTGTTCTGACGAGTCCACATTTCAAATTATATTTGGAAACTGTGGATGTGGTGTCCTCCGGAACTAAGAGGAAAATAACCATCCGGATTGTTATAGGCGCAAAGATCAGAAGCCAGCATGTGTGATGGTATGGGGGTGTATTAGTGCCCAAGGCATGGGTAACTTACACATCTGTGAAGGCACCATTAAGGCTGAAAGGTACATACAGGTTTTGGAGCAACATATGTTGTCATCCAAGCAACGTTATCATGGACGCCCCTGCTTATTTCAGCAAAACAATGCCAAGCCACGTGTTACAACAGCGTGGCTTCGTAGTAAAATAGTCCGGGTACTTTCCTGGCCCGCATGCAGTCCAGACCTGTCTCCCATTGAAAATGTGTGGCGCTTTATGAAGCGTAAAATACGACAACAAGACTGTTGAACAACTTAAGCTGTACATCAAGTAAGAATGGTAAAGAATTCCACTTTCAAAGCTTCAACAATTAGTTTCCTCAGTTCCCAAACATTTATTGAGTGTTGTTTACAGAAAATGTGATGTAACACAGTGGTGAACATGCCCTTTCCCAACTACTTTGGCACATGTTGCAGCCATGAAATTTTAAGTTAATTCTTATTTGCAAACAAAAATAAAGTTTATGAGTTTGAACATCAAATATCTTGTCTTTGTAGTGCATTCAACTGAATATGGGTTGTTGTTGTACTTGTATAGCGCTTTTCTACCTTCAAGGTACTCAAAGCGCTTTGACACCACTTCCACATTTACCCAGAATTTGCAAATCATTGTATTCTGTTTATATTTACATCTAACACCATTTCCCAACTCATATGAGCCCGAGCTCATCTAAGATGGACTGATGCAAAGTGGAAAAGTGTTCTGACGAGTCCACATTTCAAATTATATTTGGAAACTGTGGACGTGGTGTCCTCCGGAACAAAGAGGAAAATAACCACCCGGATTGTTATAGGCGCAAAGTTCAAAAGCCAGCATCTGTGATGGTATGGGGGTGTATTAGTGCCCAAGGCATGGGTAACTTACACTTCTGTGAAGGCACCATTAATGCTGAATGGTCCATACAGGTTTTGGAGCAACATATGTTGGCATCCAAGCAACGTTATCATGGACGCCCCTGCTTATTACAGCAAAACAATGCCAAGCCATGTGTTACAACAGCGTGGCTTCGTAGTAAAATAGTCCGGGTACTTTCCTGGCCCGCATGCAGTCCAGACCTGTCTCCCGTTGAAAATGTGTGGCGCATTATGAAGCGTAAAATACGACAACAAGACTGTTGAACAACTTAAGCTCTACATAAAACAAGAATGGTAAAGAATTCCACTTTCAAAGCTTCAACAATTAGTTTCCTCAGTTCCCAAACGTTTATTGAGTGTTGTTTACAGAAAATGTGATGTAACACAGTGGTGAACATGCCCTTTCCCAACTACTTTGGCACATGTTGCAGCCATGAAATTCTAAGTTAATTCTTATTTGCAAAAAAAAATAAAGTTTATGAGTTTGAACATGAAATATCTTGTCTTTGTTGTGCATTCAACTGAATATGTGTTGTTGTCGTACTTGTATAGCGCTTTTCTACCTTCAAGGTACTCAAAGCGCTTTGACACCACTTCCACATTTACCCAGGATTTGCAAATCATTGTATTCTGTTTATATTTACATCTAACACCATTTCCCAACTCATATGGAAACAGTGTTTGTCCAACCCATTAATCGTCCTTTTGAGTTCGCATGCGCATGGCAAAGCTTCATTAGTCTGTTAATGATGAACGACGTGTTCCTAGGTTCCCCCCAGTTTGCGCCCCGCTTTGTTTGTGTCATTCATTTTCTCCGACATTACGTCGATTGACAGCTGTGTAATTGCTCCGAGACTCGCAAGTACACACCGCTCCTTGATGCGCGGATCGTGCTCGCATCTCGGTGTGTAAATCCGGTCTGAAGAATGTAGTGTCACAGTGTCTAATTACACCCCCGCGTGTTTTTGCCGGGATGGTAATCAAAGCCTCTGAATGAGACGGAGCGGCGAGGAGGCCGACAAACAGATGTTAGATATGTGAGCTGAAGGCTGGGGAGAGAGATGTAAAGCGTTTTTTTTTTTAGAAGCGTACGTTACGGATAAAAGGCCCCCATTACTCATAGGAACGTAAATATGCACTCCCTCCGTCACACCACAGCGACGTTACCATGGCGATGATATCGTCCTTGTGTTCATCAGGTCATCACGCCCATCACTGGGATTGTTTTACGGCGCGAGTTCCGGTTGCCTTCGCGTCACCTTCAAGTTTTACAGTCTGGCAACGTTTGAGCGTCGGAGGAAAACCGGTCGCGCTGCCGCCAAACTTGTCAAATACGTCACATGGATGTGAAAACAGTCCTGGGAGCGCACACACGCCTGACTGACATTTTGAGGGCCGCCGCTAAAAGAGGACGCTCCTCCGCTGAGCATTGTGTTGTGAAAGCGTGCCGCACAACGTGATCTTCATCCTTTTTCAGCCAGCGCACACTCCAGGGCTTTTTAGTAATTACCAGTCGTCTTCATAAAAGGGACACGTGTGTGTGCGCTATTTTCTCAACATTTTCAAGAGGATATCTATCTGTAAGCCCACTTTCCGCACCAATAACCTGGACTCGGTCCACTTGCCGCCTGTGCAAGAAACTTTGTCGGACACACTGCGAAAAGTCAGTGTTCAAAAACAAGGGGAAAAAAAATACAAAAATGAGGTGTATTTTACTTCAATCAATCAATCAATGTTTATTTATATAGCCCCAAATCACAAATGTCTCAAAGGACTGCACAAATCATTACGACTACGACATCCTCGGAAGAACCCACATAAGGGCAAGGAGAACTCACGCCCAGTGGGACGCCAGTGACAATGCTGCCTATGAGAAACCTTGGAGAGGACCTCAGATGTGGGCAACCCCCCCCCCCCCTTTAGGGGACCGAAAGCAATGGATGTCGAGCGGGTCTAACATGATTCTGTGAAAGTTCGATCCATAGTGGCTCCAACACAGCTGCGAGAGTTCAGTTCAAGCGGATCCAAGACAGCAGCGAGAGTCCCATCCACAGGAAACCATCCCAAGCGGAGGCGGATCAGCAGCGTAGAGATGTCCCCAACCGATACACAGGCGAGCGGTCCATCCTGGGTCTCGACTCTGGACAGCCAGTACTTCATCCATGGTCATCGGACCGGACCCCCTCCACAAGGGAGGGGGGGACATAGGAGAGAAAAGAAAAGAAGCGGCAGATCAACTGGTCTAAAAAGGAGGTCTATTTAAAGGCTAGAGTATACAGATGAGTTTTAAGGTGAGACTTAAATGCTTCTACTGAGGTAGCATCTCGAACTGTTACCGGGAGGGCATTTCAGAATACTGGAGCCCGAACGGAAAACGCTCTATAGCCCGCAGACTTTTTTTGGGCTCTAGGAATCACTAATAAGCCGGAGTCTTTTGAAGGCAGATTTCTTGCCGGGACATATGGTACAATACAATCGGTAAGATAGGATGGAGCTAGACCGTGTAGTATTTTATACGTAAGTAGTAAAACCTTAAAGTCACATCTTAAGTGCACAGGAAGCCAGTGCAGGTGAGCCAGTATAGGTATATATGTATGTATATATGTATATAAAGGTATATACAGTATCGGTATATATGTATGTATATATGTATATAAAGGTATATACAGTATAGGTATATATGTATGTATATATGTATATAAAGGTATATACAGTATAGGTATATATGTATGTATATATGTATATAAAGGTATATACAGTATAGGTATATATGTATGTATATATGTATATAAAGGTATATACAGTATAGGTATATATGTGTGTATATATGTATATAAAGGTATATATAGTATAGGTATATATGTATGTATATATGTATATAAAGGTATATACAGTATAGGTATATATGTATGTATATATGTATATAAAGGTATATACAGTATAGGTATATATGTATGTATATATGTATATAAAGGTATATACAGTATAGGTATATATGTATGTATATATGTATATAAAGGTATATACAGTATAGGTATATATGTATGTATATATGTATATAAAGGTATATACAGTATAGGTATATATGTATGTATATATGTATATAAAGGTATATACAGTATAGGTATATATGTATGTATATAAAGGTATATACAGTACAGGCGTAATGTGATCAAACTTTCTTGTTCTAGTCAAAAGTCTTCAAATCAAATCAAATCATCTTTATTTATAAAGCACATTAAAAATGTACCACAGGAGTAGCCAAAGTGCTGTACAATGGACAAGTTAAAAGATAATACGAAGACCGAACAAACAACACAACACAAAGAGAACATGATAAAAAAATAAATAAATAAAACATAAAAAAACAGGTTCACAGCAGGTGTGTAATGGGGCGCCATTGCAGGATGGACATCACTTAGTGTTAAAAGCCAAAGGAAAGTATGTTTTTAAGAGAGATTTAAAAACAGGAAGACAGGAGGCTTGTCTAACACTCAGAGGTAGGTCGTTCCAGAGCCTGGGAGCAGCAGCGGCGAAAGCTCTGTCACCTCTAAGCTTCATCCTTGTGTCCGGGACCGTCAGTAGCAGCTGATCGGCTGATCTTAGGGATGGAGTGGGGCAGTAAGGCTGAAGGAGGTCGGAGCGATATGTTGGCGCCAGGTTGTTTAGACATTTAAAAACAAATAGAAGGAGTTTAAAATTGATTGGATAACGCACAGGGAGCCAGTGAAGGGACGCTAATATAGGGGTGATGTGCTCACGTCTGCGGGTCTGTGTTAGCAGACGAGCTGCAGGCGGGCGAGGGAGGCCTGGCTAATGTTACATACAGGGCGTTGCAGTAGTCTAAACCATTCCAGATAAAGCCATGGATTAATTTCTCGAGATCATGTCCTGACAGAAGCGGTTTCACTTTCGCTATTTGGCGTAATTGATAAAAGCTTTTTTGAACGACGCTGCTGATTTGTTTTTCGAATTTAAAATCTGAGTCGAACTTTACCCCCAGGTTTGCGACACAGTCGCTGAGATACGGGGTCAGAGTGCCGAGGTCAACGTTGGGGGAGGGAGAGCGACTTGGACCGAACAACATAACTTCTATTTTGTCTTCATTTAGGCTCAGGAAGTCAGCTGAAAGCCAGGCTTTGATGTCGTGCAGGCAGTCAATGAGACGTTGAACTGTGTTGTTTTGTGCCATGGGAAAATAGATCTGGCAATCTTCGGCATAAAAATGAAATGCAATACCATACTTCCTAAAAATAGAACCAAGGGGGAGAAGGTAAAGTGCAAATAGGATTGGGGCAAGGATTGAGCCCTGGGGGACCCCGTGTGGTAGAGGAGCTGTGGATGACATAAAACTCCTGTCGGTTAGGTACGACCGGAACCAGTTGAAGGCGGCGCCCTTAATACCCACACAGTTCTCAAGACGAGTGATTAGGTGGCGTGGTCGACGGTGTCGAACGCAGCAGACAGATCTAAAAGCACCAGGACGACATATTTGCCAGAATCAGTTGACAGGAGGATATCGTTAAAGGGGAACATTATCAGCAGACCTATGTAAGCGTCAATATATACCTTGATGGTGCAGAAAAAAGACCATTTAGCTTTTTAACCGATTTCCGAACTCTAAATGGGTGAATTTTGGCGAATTAAACGCCTTTCTGTTTATCGCTCTGGAGGGGATGACGTCAGAATGTGACGTCGCCGAGGTAATACAGCCGCCATTTTCATTTTCAACACATTGTAAACAGCTCTCAGCTCTGTCATTTTCCGTTTTTTCGACTATTTTTTGGAACCTTGGAGACATCATGCCTCGTCGGTGTGTTGTCGGAGGGTGTAACAACACTAACAGGGAGGGATTCAAGTTGCACCACTGGCCCGAAGATGCGAAAGTGTCTGCCGCCAGACCCCCATTGAATGTACCAAAGTGTCTCCACATTTTACCGGCGATGACAGACATGGCACAGAGATGTATGGATAACCTGCAGATGCATTTGCAACGATAAAGTCAACGAAATCACAAAGGTGAGTTTTGTTGATGTTGACTTATTTCCTAATCAGACATATTTGGTCGCGGCGTGACTGCCAGTTAATCGATGCTAACATGCAACGCAAATCGACGCTAACATGCTATTTACCGGCGGTGCTAAAGCAAACATGGCACAGAGATGTATGGATAACCTGCGGATGCATTTGTAACGATAAAGTCACAGTAATCACAAAGGTGAGTTTTGTTGATGTTGACTGCCAGCTAATCGATGCTAACATGCCACGCTAATCGATGCTAACATGCTATTTACCGGCGGTGCTAAAGCAGACATGGCACAGAGATGTATGGATAACCTGCAGATGCATTTGCAACTATATTACGTTTCCTTCCACCCACATTTAATGTGAAACAAACACTTACCAATCGACGGATTTAAGTTGCTCCAGTGTCACAAGATGCCAAAGTCCTGATCGTTTGGTCCGCACATTTTACCGGCGATGCTAACGCAGCTATTCGGCCATGCTACGGCTATGAATAGCGTCAATAGCTATTCGCTCAATAGCTTCAGTTTCTTCTTCAATACTTTCATACTCCAACTATCCGTTTCAATACATGCGTAATCTGTTGAATCGCTTAAGCCGCTGAAATCCGAGTCTGAATCCGAGCTAATGTCGCTATATCTTGCTGTGGTATTCGCCATTGTTTGTTTACATTGGCAGCACTGTATGACGTCACAGGGAAATGGATAGTGGCATCGCAAATAGCGAAAATCAAGCACTTTAAAGCTTTTTTAAGGGATATTCGGAGACCGGTAAAATTTTTAAAAAAACTTCAAAAAAATACAACATGCCACTGGGAACTGATTTGTATTGTTTTTAACCATTTTGAAATTGTGATAATGTTCCCCTTTAAAAACTTTTAGAAGCGTGTGGAGGGCTTTAAAACCGGACTGGAACAGCTCAGTGAAACCATTATCCTCTAAGAAGGGCAACAACTGACTGTAGACAACATTCTCTAATATTTTGCAAATGTATGGAAGATTAGAGATAGGTCTAAGGTTAGAGAGGAGAGAGGGGTCGAGGCTTGGTTTTTTAAGTAGAGGTCAAACCACCGCATGTGTAAACTCTACTGGAACTATTCCAGAGGAGAGGCTACTATTGATAATGTTAAGGACACTTGATCCAATAGTAGCTGTTCTACGTTGTGTCTTTTGTCGTGAGGCACACACAGGAGTTGAGTTGTGGAGGATTTAATCACCTTTTTTTTTTTTATGCAAACAAAAAGAACAGGGCGTCACACAGTCCACAGTTCACAGAATCTCTCTCCACAGCTCTGAGCGTCAGTGCTCACTGAAGCTGGTCACACAGGTGCAACACCAAATCACCCCCCAGGGAAACAAAAAGGTATGTAACGGAAAATAATAGAGTGGAACCTATTTCCAAACAGAGACACTTTTGGGGAAGTTCACAACAAAAAAATTACGTGAATAAATTAAAATAAAATAAAATAAAATGTAGCTTGGCTATATATATATATATATTTGACACTACTTCCACATTCACACACACATTCACACACTGATGGAGGGAGCTGCCATGCAAGGCGCCAACCAGCACCCATCAGGAGCAAGGGTGAAGTGTCTTGCTCAGGACACAACGGACGTGGCGAGGTTGGTACTAGGTGGGGATTGAACCAGGGACCCTTGGGTTGCGCACGGCCACTCAACCACTGCGCCACGCCGTCCCAATATATATATATATATATATATATATATATATATATATATATATCCATCCATCCATTTTCTACCGCTTATTCCCTTTTGGGGTCGCGGGGGGCGCTGGCGCCTATCTCAGCTACAATCGGGCGGAAGGCGGGGTACACCCTGGACAAGTCGCCACCTCATCGCAGGGCCAACACAGATAGACAGACGACATTCACACTCACATTCACACACTAGGGCCAATTTAGTGTTGCCAATCAACCTATCCCCAGGTGCATGTCTTTGGAAGTGGGAGGAAGCCGGAGTACCCGGAGGGAACCCACGCATTCACGGGGAGAACATGCAAACTCCACACAGGAAGATCCCGAGCCTGGATTTGAACCCAGGACTGCAGGAACTTCGTATTGTGAGGCAGACGCACTAACCCCTCTGCCACCGTGAAGCCTATATATATATATATATATATATATATATATATATATATATATATATATATACATATATATATATATATATATATATATATATAAAGAAATACTTGAATTTCAGTGTTCATTTATTTACACATTTACACACACATAACACTCATCTACTCATTGTTGAGTTAAGGGTTGAATATATATTTTTTATTTTTTTTATTTTAATTTGAAAAAATTCATCTCAATGTGCATGAACAATTTCGGTTCAAAATAGTTTGAAATGTCAAGTTTAAATATCAACTGTTCTATTGTACATTGTAATACCAGTCAAATTCAATAAAAACATGTGTTAAAATAAAAAAATAATATCAGCTGTCCGTTTACTGTACTGTGCCAACTGTACTACTATATGAGTACGTATTTTCTATTGTTTCATTGAAAATAAAACAGCAAAGTCCATTCGGCTGTCGTCTGTTTTATTTATGAGACACAATCGTGTCAAAGTCATGATTTTTTAGTTCATGCTTGAAATAAGACATTTTGACTTTGAAAAAGTAGTTTTATACTTGTGAGTGTTGACGACACAGCTTTGCAACAGTTGATATTAAAGTTTCAAGCCTGTTTTACTCAATATAGGTCATAAAATCTCAGCTACAAGATTTAATATCTTACTGAGATAATTTAGGACACACTTAAAACAAATAAAACACTCTAACATAGAATCTGTTTAGTGAGAAGAATTATGTTATCAGACAGAAAATAAGTAAATTTCCCCCTTATTTGAGATATTCAATCTTATTTAGATTTTTCTATTTTTTGCAGTGCACTCTTGGCACTCTTCAATCAGTTGTATTTATTTGCATCGACACAAAGACATATCCCTGCAGACGCCCGATGGGTTGTTGTCGACACATGTCGCCGACAATCGCTGGACGTCGTGCGGGCAAGAACCGCGATGGTCCGATTCTGTCAGCTCTCACAGTGAGTTGGGGGAAGCTGTCGTCAGCAGAAGCTGTCGTCAGTCTCTTTATTGATGACTTCACAAGTCTGGTCTCAGCATCGTGCTAACCGGTGATTTGATCAAATGGATCAGTGACTCAGCAAAGTCCATGACAACTAGTGTATAGAAGAACAAAACGTCCCTGTCTTATTTCCTAAATTGTAGGTCAAACTAAAAGTTAGTGAAAGGTGTCCATATCCGCTTAACCCAGACCTGGGCAAATTAAAGTTAAGGTACAAATGATTGTCACACACACACACTAAGTGTGGCGAAATTATTCTCTGCATTTAATCCATCCTCCCCTGGAAGGTGAGGGGAGCAGTGAGCAGCAGCGGTGGCCCCGCCCGGGAATCATTTTTGGTGATTTAACCCCCAATTCCAACCCGTGATGCTGAGTGCCAAGCAGGGAGGTATTGGCTCCCATTTTTATAGTCTTTGGTATGACTCAACCGGGGTTTGAACTCACAACCTACCTATCTCAGGGAGGACACTCTAACCCAGGGGTCACCAATATTTTTGAAACCAAGAGCTACTTCTTGGGTACTGATTAATGCGAAGGGCTACCAGGTTGTCCAGGCTTATGAAGGCAGCTCCGTCATTACCGTCAGGTGTGAAGATTGCCGGTGAATGATTGCAGCTGGCGTCTTCTGCAGGGCTCGTCCCTGGATGTGCGCGCCCGTGGGCGTGTCCCGAGGTGCGCACAGACGGATGAGCGGTGCTGGCAGTAGTCTGAGCCGTAACATTTTCAGCTACATTCTGGGTGTCTCATTCAGTAAAAAAAAGGTAAAATTCCATTACGTTTTTTTGAGGTGGTCTGTCATAAAGTTTTTAGCATTGAATCAGACATTATTGTCAGGTTTTGTATTAGTGTTCCTAAAAATCAGATATACCAGCCCCGAGACACATTTTTTTCTCAAAATCTGGCCCCTCGAGACAAAAGAATTGCCCATCAATCGATCAATCAATCGACGTTTATTTATATAACCGTAAATCACAAGTGTCTCAAAGGGCTGCCCAAGCCACAACGACATCTGCGGTTCAGTGCCCACATAAGGACAAGGAAAAACTCACAACACAACCCAGTGGGACGTCGATGAGAAACCTTGGTTCAATCAATTGTGGTGAAGCAGGAGCTGTGCCGGAAGGCAAAGCTCTAATTTACCGGTCGATCTACGTTCCCATCCTCACCTATGGTCATGAGCTTTGGGTCATGACCGAAAGGATAAGATCACGGGTACAAGCGGCCCAAATGAGTTTCCAGGTCTCTCCCTTAGAGATAGGGTGAGAAGCTCTGCCATTCGGGAGGAACTCAAAGTAAAGCCGCTGCTCCTTCACATGGAGAGGAGCCAGATGAGGTGGTTCAGGCATCTGGTCAGGATGCCACCCGAGGTGTTTAGGGCACGTCCAATTGGTAGGAGGCCACGGGGAAGACCCAGGACACGTTGGGAAGACTATGTCTCCCGGCTGGCCTGGGAACGCCTCGGGATCCCCCGGGAAGAGCTAGACGAAGTGGCTGGGGAGAGGGAAGTCTGGGTTTCCCTGCTTAGGCTGCTGCCCCCGCGCCCCGACCTCGGATAAGCGGAAAAAGATGGATGTTTGCTCTAATGAAATCCTTATCTTGAATAAATGAGCGCCCCGGTATTGAATTTCCAGGAAGGGCGACCAACACGGAAAAAACCTCGCCGAGGACGTTCAGTGACATGAAAGGGCTGGATGACACATTAGAGCCGCTAATAGCGGTAATGATGGCAACAGAGTCATGGGTGACACTGAACAGATGGGGAGCAAGCCAGACAGGACGTGCAAGAAGTACTTTGCCGTTTGCATGCACATCCCTGGGGAAGAGGCCTCGGGGGGGGGGGGGTTGAGTGCTCTTTTCCGCTCCTCTCCTCCGCAAGGCTTAGCGATGGAGGAAATCATGGAGCCCGTCCCTCCCCTCCCCCAGTGGATTATTCCTCCGACACCGCTAAGCCCCCGTACTCCCACGGACAGGCATCCTCAAACACATGTATTCATTACAGCAGATTTGGAATGCACCGAGCGCGGGGAGACAGCGGGTGGGGAGCACGCTCCTGCCAACTCCCGCCTCCCCCAACATCCTCGTCCTTCCTTTCTTTCCGTCTTTATCCGTCCCACTTTCAGATGCCTGCGCATGCTCGCGGTATAAAGGCACGCATCGCTCACATCCACACGCGTGCTCACGCATAAACGCACACAACACATTAGGTAACACCGACTCCAGCACTCTCTGGGCAGACAATTAGTGTATTTCTTTTCACACACGTGTGTGTGTGTGTGTGTGTGTGTGTGTGTGACATCCTGCACCTGCCTTTTCTTTGCATGCCTCGCAGGCTTATGTGTTTTCATATACTGTACTTTCCCACCCACAGCTCGCACCTGTGATTTAATAGTGTGTGACTGAACGTCGTTACCACTCAGCACTCAGCCCGCTACATACAGTTCATGTACAGCAGGGGTCGGCAACCCGCGGCTCCGGAGCCACACGTGGCTCTTTGGCCACTCAGATCAATCAATCAATCAATCAATCAATCAATGTTTATTTATATAGCCCCAAATCACAAATGTCTCAAAGGACTGCACAAATCATTACGACTACAACATCCTCGGAAGAACCCACAAAAGGGCAAGGAAAACTCACACCCAGTGGGCAGGGAGAATTCACATTCAGTGGGACGTCAGTGACAATGCTGACTATGAGAAACCTTGGAGAGGACCTCAGATGTGGGCAACCCCCCCCCCTCTAGGGGACCGAAAGCAATGGATGTCGAGCGGGTCTAACATGATACTGTGAAAGTTCAATCCATAGTGGCTCCAACACAGCAGTGAGAGTCCCGTCCACAGGAAACCATCTCAAGCGGATCAGCAGCGTAGAGATGTCCCCAACCGATACAGGCGAGGGTCCCGACGAGCGGTCCATCCTGGATCTCGACTCTGGACAGTCAGTACTTCATCCATGGTCATCGGACCGGACCCCCTCCACAAGGGAGGGGGGGACATAGGAGAAAGAAAAGAAGCGGCAGATCAACTGGTCTAAAAAGGAGGTCTATTTAAAGGCTAGAGTATACAGATGAGTTTTAAGATGAGACTTAAATGCTTCTACTCAGCTGCATAATCGCCGGCCCCCCAGATCAGGGGTAGGGAACCTTTGGCTTCTGATGACTGCATCTGGCTCTCAAAAAATCAATCAATCGATCAATCAATGTTTATTTATACAGCCCGAAATCACAAGTGTCTCAAAGGGCTGCACAAGCCTCAACAACATCCTCGGTTCAGATCCCAGATAAACCTTAGCTGACATTGCTTAACACAGGGGTCGGCAACCTTTTTGAATGAAATAAGTGAATGAAAGAAGTTTATTTCGGTCATATAATCAATCAAATTAAATCAATCAGCCATTGTGTGTGAACAGTTTTACAGTACATGTTAAATAGACCTCCTTTTTAGACCAGTTGATCTGCCGCTTCTTTTCTTTCTCCTATGTCCCCCCCTCCCTTGTGGAGGGGGTCCGGTCCGATGACCATGGATGAAGTACTGGCTGTCCAGAGTCGAGACCCAGGATGGACCACTCGTCGGGACCCAGGATGGACCGCTCGCCTGTATCGGTTGGGGACATCTCTACGCTGCTGATCCGCCTCCGCTTGAGATGGTTTCCTGTGGACGGGACTCTTGCTGCTGTCTTGGATCCGCTTGAACTGAACTCTCGCGGCTGTGTTGGAGCCTCTATGGATTGAACTTTCACAGTATCATGTTAGACCCGCTCGACATCCATTGCTTTCGGTCCCCTAGAGAGGGGGGGTTGCCCACATCTGAGGTCCTCTCCAAGGTTTCTCATAGTCAGCATTGTCACTGGCGTCCCACTGGATGTGAATTCTCCCTGCCCACTGGGTGTGAGTTTTCCTTGCCCTTTTGTGGGTTCTTCCGAGGATGTTGTAGTCGTAATGATTTGTGCAGTCCTTTGAGACATTTGTGATTTGGGGCTATATAAATAAACATTGATTGATTGATTGATTGATATGTATACAATAATGCACATTTACACACGAAAGAAAAGAAAAAGAGTGACCAAAAAAGGAATAGGCTGAAGCCAAAGCTTATACTTGCCTATCCTATACCATCACAGAAAATTAGATTGCCTAGAACATCAACATAAAAAAATAAATAAATCAAAAATCAATGGGATGAAAGTAATTATGACTATATTTTATAATTTTCAATTATTTCACCTTTCAATGTTTTCTTAAACCTTACCAAAGAAGTGCATGTCTTCAGCTCATCACTGAGCTTGTTCCACCATTGAACTCCTAAAACTGTAATACATTTGTATTTTATATTTGTTCTCACTTTACCTATTTCAAAAATCGATATCCCCATGAAAGCCAAATATTTCAAAATGTATTTCCATGAGAGCCATATAATATTTTTTTTAACACTGAATACCGTATTTCCTTGAATTGCCGCCGGGTATATAGTATGCGCCTGCCTAGAATTACTGCCGGGTCAAACTCGTTTTGCAAAATATTATTTTTCTTAGCGCATGTCTAGAATTTCCGCCGGGTCTAACTGGTCTCGCCAAATAATTAGCATATGCCTAGAATTTCCACCGGGTCAAACTCGTCACGTCACGAGTGACACTTCACCTGTCATCATTTTCAAAATGGAGGAGGCTGATTTCAATAATTTGAAATCGCATAAAGGGAAGAAGATTAAGAGCTATTCAGTAGGATTTAAGGTCCAAGCTATTGAATATGCTAAAAAGAACAGTAAGCAGCTATGTTTTATTGATATACCGTAGCTGCGTGTGTCAAATACAAGTCATAAAATGACTCCCGCCTCCTGGTGGTAGAGGGCGCTAGTGATCCTTCTTGCGACTACTCGGCTGCAGAAGAAGTGACAACAAGCAGCAAGAGTGAGCAGCGATTGTTTATTTTTTCCTCTCGCTTGCACTTTTAACATGGAGGATTACATATCTAAAATAAAACCGTTTTCTAAACTGGACTTTCAATCGAAGCAGGAGGTAATAAAGGAAGATCTCCATCGAGACAGAGACTTTCAAAACTGAAGAAAGATAAGGAAGACTTCTATAAACAAGTTATCGATGCTTTTGATCAGAAGGAGCTGCGCATGGACTTCATTTATAAGTAAAGGTAAGACCATAATAAAGTTTTTTTTTATTAAATGTGCTTTTCATGATGGTATTCTTACATCACACTCAAATTTATAAGCGCAGGCCTAAATTTACCGCATGCCTTTGGTAAACGCCGGAGTGAGAAGAGTTTATAGATAAATTAGCGCCCCGGCGGCAATTCAAGGAAATACGGTACAACTCAATGCGTGCATTTTTAAGTAAGATCAACATTTTTAGAGTATACTGGTAATAAGTCTCTTATTCTTTTTAATAACATTTTTATTCTAAAGTTAACCAATAATAAATATATTGCTTCTTACCATTTATGCGACATCTTGGAGAGGTGCGATAGAAAACGGATGGTTGGATTAAAATGCATTAGCATGTTTTAAAATTTGAACCTTATTTTTAACACTGTGATTTCAACAGACTTTCGCGCCGTCCCTTCCGTCAAAACTCTAATGGCCGACTGCACATTTCCTATCTTCACAATAAAAGCCCTGCTTCATGCTGCCTGCGCTAACTAAATACAGAGTCTGGGAAAACTGGCGTGCACAAGCGATCCCTCAGAAAGCTGGCGTGCACATCACTTGTGCACGCCAGCTTTCCGAGACTCTTATTTTGTTAGCGCAGGCAGCATGAAGCAGGGCTTTTATTGTGAAGATAGGAAATGTGCCGTCGGCCTTTAGAGTTTTGACGGAAGGGACGGCGCGAAAGTCTGTTGAAATAAAAAGTGTTTCCCGCCTTCCTCTCTGTCATTTTTTCATAATAATGAACTGGCAGCAGCCAGCGTCATCTCACAAGACCCTCGGGTGCCGTGAATGTCAATCAAGCAAGCTACGGAATTTGCCGCCAATGTTTTTCTTGTAAAGTGTATGGAAGCTGGATGAATTAGATGCCAAAAACCAACCACTTTCATGTGGTATTGTACAGAAAGGACAACTTTTTTTCTCCTCCATTTGAAAATGTGGGCGTTATCATCATTACTGTCTGATTCCAATCAATGCAAGTCATCAGAATCAGGTAATACACCAACTTATATTCTTGTCTTTGTGAAAGAAAGACATCTATATGTGTTACACATGCTTGTATTATCATTAAACACATTTAACTTGTTTACAAAAATGTCTCTTTCATAAATAAATAAATATAAATGATATATATAAATGAGGTAGATCCCCTCGAGTTGGTCAATTGAAAAGTAGCTCGCCTGCAGAAAAAGTGTGGGCAGCCCTGCTTTAGATGCTTACACTGTTTGACTTTTGTACCATTCAATTGTAGAAGTTTGACTGCGTTATTACAACAATATTTTCTTCATGATGGAAAACAGACTTTTATCCTCATGAAACTGGGCGGGGCTACTTCTTGCTGTTGCTCGTAAGAAAATACATGATTGTTTTCTTCCCAATAAGCATTTGGATTTGTCTTTATAATTTGTAGACACATACTGAAGTAGTGGAGGGAAGAAGATGAGAGAATGGTCGCACAATTTCATTGAAGCTACTCTGGCAAACACAGCAACCTTTCCTGTTGTGGCTTTGTTGTTGCAACAGTTACGCAACATTGTGGTTACAGCGCTACCTCGGTTGTCATCAGTGGTCTACTCTGCAAGGACACGAGAAGACAATATCAAACGGAAAGTATGGGTTCGGCAGCGATCCGATACCACGTAAATAAAGGGCATTATGAATAGAAACCACTTTTTAAAGATAAGTATTGCAGTTTTACATGCAGATAATGGTGTAAAATACAACAAAATGAACATTAAATTATTTAATCTTCATTAAAGACTATTGTTGTGTCTCCTTTGACAAGTTATATGTGTCTTTTAAAGATCCAGCCTATTCTTTTTTATGCTTTTAATGGTAAATTGTTTATTATAAACAAACACATTTTTGGGTTTAGTAAAAAATGATAAAATGAACTGGAAATCTCGTACACAAAATATACAACATAAAGTGTCGAGAAATATGTCAATAATGAATAAAGCTAAATATGTTTTGGGCCAAAAATCAGTCCATATTCTCTACTGCTCAATAGTGTTAGCATATCTGAGTTATTGTGCAGAAATATCGGGAAACAATTACAAACTATGCTTCGGTCACTAGAATAATACAAAACGTTGGATATTGTTAACATTAAAACCCCTCATTTATTGAGTCAAACATTTTTAAATTCGGTGATTTGGCGCATTTGCAAACAGCGAAAATTCTGCACAGAGCAAACTGTGACCTGCTACCTAAAAAATGTACAACAAATATGGAGAAATTTTACCTTAGAGAAAAATCAAACTTAAAGGGGAACATTATCACAATTTCAGAAGTGTTACAACCAATAAAAATCAGTTCCCTGTGGCTTATTTTATTTTTCAAAGTTTTTTTTAAAATGTTACCCATCGTGGAATATACCAAAAAAAGGCTTTAAAGTGCCTGATTTTCGCTATCTGTGAAGCCACCATCCATTTTCCTGTAACGTCATCCAGTGATGTACATGCTATCCGGGCGGATAGCACAGCAAGACATAGCGACATTAGCTCAGATTCAAACTAGGATTTCAGCGGTTTAAGCGATTCAACAGATTACGCATGTATTGAAACAGATGGTTGGAGTATGGAGGCAGATAGCGAAAACGAAATTGAAGAAGAAACTGAAGCTATTGAGCGAATAGCTATTGACGCTATTCGGCCATGTTGCCTTAGCATCGCCGGTAAAATGTGCGGACCAAACGATCGGGACTTTCGCATCCTGTGACACTGGAGCAACTTAAATCCGTCGATTGGTAAGTGTTTGTTTGACATTAAATGTGGATAGAGAGAAAGGCTGGATGCAAATATAGCTACAAGTGTACATACAGCTAGCCTAAATAAACTTGAATCCGTCCCTGATCGTGTTGTTACACCCTCCGACAACACACCGATGAGGCATGATGTCTCCAAGGTATGGAAAAGAGTCGAAAAAACGGAAATTAACAGAGTTGATTTGACTCGATGTTTATAATGTGTTTGAGAAAATGGCGGTTGACTACCTAGGTGACGTCACGTTCTGACGTCATGGCTCCGAGAGCAAATAATAGAAAGGCGTTTAATTCGCCAAAATTCACCCATTTAGAGTTCGGAAATCGGTTACAAAAATATATGGTCTTTTTTCTGCAACATCAAGGTATATATTGACGTTTGCATAGGTCTGCTGATAATGTTCCCCTTTAAAACATTTGCATGCACATACAACACTTAAAACCTTTAGCATATCATTAAGTAGAGTTTATTTATGGAATGGTTTAAGTAAAAAAATCAAACAATGAACGATTTGTTTTTACCAAGTACAAAGAAGAATTTTTAATAAACGTCTTGAATTTCATTAAAAAAGAATATATAACTTTATTCGTCTAATAAGAACCTATAAATTACCTATAATTGACTAATCAATCAATCAATCAATTAATGTTTACTTATATAGCCCTTAATCACTAGTGTCTCAAAGGGCTGCACAAACCACTACGACATCCTCGGTAGGCCCACATAAGGGCAAGGAAAACTCACACCCAGTGGGACGTCGGTGACAATGATGACTATGAGAACCTTGGAGAGGAGGAAAGCAATGGATGTCGAGCGGGTCTAACATGATACTGTGAAAGTTCAATCCATAATGGATCCAACACAGTCGCGAGAGTCCAGTCCAAAGCGGATCCAACACAGCAGCGAGAGTCCCGTTCACAGCGGAGCCAGCAGGAAACCATCCCAAGCGGAGGCGGATCAGCAGCGCAGAGATGTCCCCAGCCGATACACAGGCAAGAAGTACATGGCCACCGGATCGGACCGGACCCCCTCCACAAGGGAGAGTGGGACATAGAAGAAAAAGAAAAGAAACGGCAGATCAACTGGTCTAAAAAGGGAGTCTGACGTACCTCTTAGGAACGACTACTTTACTGTAAAGGCAAAGGCGCGTTTATTACTGTACAAGTCGAATAACAAAGAATACTTTTTTAGTACTTAGTCACCAAATCAGTTCATCATTCGGATGATGTTAAATATTCTTATTTGTCTCATTTTAAACCCCAGATTACTGTTTTCTTTTTTTATTGTTTATATTTTAATGAGCTTTTATAACAAATATCGTACTTGGGTGTCTACATTATTTTTGTTTACTCCCAAATGTGACTTTCTGAGCGATATGGTGTGTTTTGTCAAAATAAAAAGCACCCCGAAAGGAAATAAGCGGTAGAAAATGGATGGATGGATGGAAAAAGCACCAACGGCGGGCCTAATTCCACGACTGTGCAGTATATATCGGTATCGGTTGATATCGGAATCGGTAATTAAGAGATGGACAATATCGGAATATCGGCAAAAAATCCATTATCAGGGCCACTTCTGTCTTTAAAGCATTTATCTGACGTACCTCTTAGGAACGACTACTTTACTGTAAAGGCAAAGGCGCGTTTATTACTGTACAAGTCGAATAACAAAGAATACTTTTTTAGTATTTTTTAGTACTTAGTCATCAAATCAGTATTTCAATTTGATATAGTAATGTATTCATAAGAACTTTATGTGTTGTTTATGTATTTAATATTTATTTACTTACTATTTGTCTATTAATTTGTGTATTCATTTAATCATTTATTTGTCGCTGTGGTCTTTCAAATAGAGTACAAAGAAAATGTGTTAATAAATGCTATGGTACCGAAAAGGGGTAGGATTAATAAGCTCTGCTTCGTCCTACTCCTGTCTGTGACACAAACAAATGGAAATATGTGGTTTATTACATTGTAATTGTATGCATGTTGGAAATAAACTGACACCATAACCACCCTAATTTTTTATTATGGTGATTGAAAAAAAATAAAATACATTATATATATATATATATATATATATATATATATATATATATGGCAAGGGTGCTCACACTTTTTCTGCAGGCGAGCTACTTTTCAATTGACCAAGTCGAGGAGATCTACCTCATTCATATTTATAATTTATATTTGTTTATTTATGAAAGGGCCATTTTTGTTAACAAGTTATTGGTGTTTAATGATAATACAAGCATGTTTAACACACATAGATTCCTTTCTTTCATGAAGACAAGAATATAAGTTGGTGTATTACCTGATTCTGATGACTTGCATTGATTGGAATCAGACAGTGGTGCTGATAACGTCCCCATTTTCAAATGGAGGAGAAAAAAAGTTGTCCTTTCTGTCCAATACCACATGAAAGTGGTTGGATTTGGCATCTCATTTGTCCAACTTGCATACTCCTTTTTAAACACTTTGTTATGAGAGTAGCATATGTGTGTGTGGCCCTTTAATGTCTGGCAGCAGGTGAGTGTGTGGGCGAGCGAGGAGAGGAGCGGTCGCTGAGGCCGGGGGAGAAATACATTGGCATCAAACTCCGTAGCTTGCTAGCTTGTGCATGCTAGCTTTCTGAGACTCTTATTTTGTTAGCACAGGCAGGATGAAACAGGTCTTTATGGTGAAGACAGGAAGTGTGCAGTCGGTCTTTAGAGTTTTGACAGTAGGTACGGCCCAAGAGTCTGTAGAAATAAAAAGTGTTTCTCTCCGTCCTGTAAGTGATTTTTTTCTTAAAGGGGAACATTATCACAATTTCAAAAGGGTTAAAAACAATAAAAATCAGTTCCCAGTGGCTTGTTGTATTTTTGAAGTTTTTTTCAAAATTTTACCGGTCTCGGAATATCCCTAAATAAAGCTTTAAAGTGCCTTATTTTCGCTCTCTGCGAAGACACTGGCCATTTCCCTGTGACGTCATACAGTGCTGCCAATGTAAACAAACAATGGGAATACCACAGCAAGATATAGCGACATTAGCTCGGATTCAAACTCGGATTTCAGCGACTTAAGCGATTCAACAGATTACGCATGTATTGAAACAGATGGTTGGAGTATGAAAATATTGAAGATTACAGTTGGTAACAAAATGCGGCTGCTAGACTTTTGACAAGAACAAGAAAGTTTGATCACATTACGCCTGTACTGTATATATCTTTATATACATATATACATACATATATACCTATACTGTATATACCTTTATATACATATATACATACATATATACCTATACTGTATATACCTTTATATACATATATACATACATATATACCTATACTGTATATACCTTTATATACATATATACATACATATATACCTATACTGTATATACCTTTATATACATATATACATACATATATACCTGTACTGGCTCACCTGCACTGGCTTCCTGTGCACTTAAGATGTGACTTCAAGGTTTTACTACTTACGTATAAAATACTACACGGTCTAGCTCCATCCTATCTTGCCGATTGTATTGTACCATATGTCCCGGCAAGAAATCTGCGTTCAAAGGACTCCCGGCTTGTTAGTGATTCCCAAAGCCCAAAAAAAGTCTGCGGGCTATAGAGCGTTTTCCGTTCGGAGCTCCAGTACTCTGGAATGCCCTCCCGGTAACAGTTCGAGATACCACCTCAGTAGAAGCATTTAAGTCTCACCTTAAAACTCATTTGTATACTGTAGCCTTTAATAGACTCCCTTTTTAGACCAGTTGATCTGCTGTTTCTTTTCTTTTTCTTCTATGTCCCACTCTCCCCTGTGGAGGGGGTCCGGTCCGATCCGGTGGCCATGTACTGCTTGCCTGTGTATCGGCTGGGGACATCTCTGCGCTGCTGATCCGCCTCCGCTTGGGATGGTTTCCTGCTGGCTCCGCTGTGAACGGGACTCTCGCTGCTGAGTTGGACCCGCTTTGGACTGGACTCTTGCGACTGTGTTGGATCCATTGTGATTGAACTTTCACAGTATCATGTTAGACCCGCTCGACATCCATTGCTTTCGGTCCCCTAGAGGGGGGGGGGGGGGGTTGCCCACATCTGAGGTCCTCTCCAAGGTTTCTCATAGTCAGCATCAGCACTTCCAAGTCCGGGTCTATGGTTCTCGCCGCGAAAAGGGTGGAGTGCCACTTGGGGAGGAGACCCTGCCCCAAGTGCAGGAGTTAAAGTACCTCGGAGTCTTGTGAGGGAAGAAAGGATCGTGAGATCGACAGGCGGATCGATGCGGCGTTTTCAGTATTGCGGACGCTGTACCGGTAACAGTTTGAGATGCTACCTCAGAAGAAGCATTTAAGTCTCACCTTAAAACCCATCTGTATACTCTAGCCTTTAAATAGACCTCCTTTTTAGACCAGTTGATCTGCCGCTTCTTTTCTTTCTCCTATGTCCCCCCCTCCCTTGTGGAGGGGGTCCGGTCCGATGACCATGGATGAAGTACTGACTGTCCAGAGTCGAGACCCAGGATGGACCGCTCGTCGGGACCCAGGATGGACCGCTCGCCTGTAATCGGTTGGGGACATCTCTACGCTGCTGATCCGCTTGAGATGATTTCCTGTGGACGGGACTCTCACTGCTGTGTTGGAGCCACTATGGATTGAACTTTCACAGTATCATGTTAGACCCCGCTCGACATCCTTTGCTTTCGGTCCCCTAGAGGGGGGGGGGGGTTGCCCACATCTGAGGTCCTCTCCAAGGTTTCTCATAGTCAGCATTGTCACTGGCGTCCCACTGGCTGTGAATTCTCCCTGCCCACTGGGTGTGAGTTTTCCTTGCCCTTTTGTGGGTTCTTCCGAGGATGTTGTAGTCGTAATGATTTGTGCAGTCCTTTGAGACATTTGTGATTTGGGGTTATATAGATAAACATTGATTGATTGATATAAATCGGATTTGCCTGAGGAGTATAATAATTCAGGGTACTGAGGGGAAATAGCTACTTTTGAGAGGCGTCTTCTTTCCTGGAAACCACTTTGGATCTAAGTTGAAGCTATGTGTCACAGTAAGGATGCTAGAAATGAAAGATGTCTGCTCTCTGTAATTTGGTAATGACGGTTATTTGTAGAAAGGTGGCAATTCATCCAAGATGAAGGGCCGGTCGAATAGGTTGTATTCAGTCATGTGATTTTTTTAACAAAGTGTTGGGCCACAAAGCCAATAAGGGGAACAGAGTGCAACCTACAATATCTGAGTATGCAAGATCTTACCAATCAAGGCCATAAGACTCTTGAACGCATCATAATAATTCCCTCAATTCCCACCAAAATCGGATGAACTCACTGGAATATAAAGACAATATAACATACATCCGTTAAATGTGGATGCATATGCAAGAGTGCAATATATCTATCTGTATACTAAATCCATTTATATGTGCACCTTATTGGTCTTTTATCCTGAACTACAACCAGCTAATGCAATGAAATTTCATTCTTATCTGTACTGTGAAGTCCAAGTTTGAATGACAATAAAGGAAGTCTAAGTCTAAAGGCAGATACGAGCAAACAGTCAAACTATGCAATGGATTCCATCTCTATACGTTATCCAAAAAGATTTGTCAAATGATCTCAAGGTTTATCAGTTGGTCGCGTTCCTAAAAATGTCGAACTATATGGTGCACCCAGATGTCATTCTACAGGACCAGAGGTGGGTAGAGTAACCAGAAATTGTACTCAAGTAAGAGTACTGTTACTTTAGAGATGTATTACTCAAGTAAAAGTAAGGAGTAGTCACCCAAATATTTACTTGAGTAAAAGTAAAAAGTATGTTGTGAAAAAACTACTCAAGTACTGAGTAACGGATGAGTAACCTGTTTGTTTAATGATGACGGCAACAAGTAATGCACAAAAACATAAAAATAGCAATGAGCAAATTCAGAGCCAAGAATATCTCTTAAGCAACTAAAACAATAATATATATTAAATAATATATATTTGGTTTTACACTGTATTGAAAAAATTGAAAATGAATTTTACCTTTGCAACCTCATTATACTATTGGCTAAGTTTTATATTCATTAATGTAAGTTTCTCAATACCTGACCAGTTTTTTGTGCCTTTAAAAAAGATTTAGAACTGTACATTAAAACACTCTACCTCTAACAACCAAAAAGCTGTGAAAACGATGATGCTGTGTTCCAAATTTAAGTTATTTACTGAGATTGAGTGAGCGCTTTGTTTATTTTATATATATATATATTTTTTTGCATTCTATTTTAGTTACTTTGAATTTACAACCCCCTGGCGCTGTTTTGTACAGTTTTTATACTGTTTTGTACTGTTTTTGTACTTACTTTGATTATTATTTTCAACTGTTTGTAAATGTTAAAATTTATACATAAAGGTTTATAAAAAAAAAAAGAAAAAAAGTGTGCAGTTAATCATGTGACCGCCTGGCTCTGGAGTCAAACGTCACCAGTAAATGCATTTGATTGGTGAAACGGAGTCAAACGTCACCAGTGACTGCATTTGATTGGTGAAACGGAGTCAAACGTCACCAGTGACTGCATTTGATTGGTGAAACGGAGTCAAACGTCACCAGTGACTGCATTTGATTGGTGAAACGGAGTCAAACGTCACCAGTGACTGCATTTGATTGGTGAAACGGAGTCAAACGTCACCAGTGACTGCATTTGATTGGTGAAACGGAGTCAAACATCACCAGTGACTGCATTTGATTGGTGAAAAGGAGTCAAACGTCACCAGTGACTGCATTTGATTGGTGAAACACAGGCATGTGATAGATCCTACTTTGAAGGTCTGTCTCACAAAACAAAACAAACAAAGTGTGCATTAACAGATCGATAAAAATCAGTAGCGAGTAGCAAGCTGAATGTAGATAGATGGAGCGGAGTAAAAATAGCTTTTCTTCTCTATAAATATACTCAAGTAAAAGAAAAAGTATGTTGCATTAAAACTACTCTTAGAAGTACAATTCATCCCAAAAGTTACTCAAGTAGATGTAACGGAGTAAATGTCGTGCGTTACTACCCACCTCTGTTCAGTACAAAAGAGATAAAAACTAGGAAAAGTACGTAGGTCTATGACTTCTTTGTGTGTGGCTGGGTCAGGGAAATTGGTATCAAGACTTTGCTCGTGTTCGGTTGCATTTGGAGATTTAACTTTGCGTCTGCAGCCATGTTTGTTACCTTGTTGTTGCCTATTCATGAGTATGCCTGTTTTTCCCATCCATTTTTCTACCGCTTCAGAAAGCTCCCAAGCCCGGGATTGAACTCACGACTACTCAGAACCTTTGTATTGTGAGGAATAATCACTAATTAGTTAGCTCCATCTTTTGACACTTCTTCCACTCCCGTCCTTGCACGCTACACCGCTACAACTAAGATGACGGTAAGAAGATACTGTAAAATATAACCAATGCAACATTTTGACCAAAGAACTACCATTACATGTTATGTTGACCACAAGGAAGTGTTTTGCATTTACAAACCCTGTTTCCACATGAGTTGGGAAATTGTGTTAGATGTAAATATAAACAGAATACAATGATTTGCAAATCCTTTTCAACCCATATTCAGTTGAATGCACAACAAAGACAACATATTTGATGTTCAAAGTCATACACTTTTTATTTTTTTTTTCCAAATAATAATTACCTTAGAATTTCATGGCTGCTACACGTGCCAAAGTAGTTGGGAAAGGGCATGTTCACCACTGTGTTACATCACCTTTTCTTTTAACAACACTAAATAAACGTTTGGGAACTGAGGAAACTAATTGTTGAAGCTTTGAAAGTGGAATTCCTTCCCATTCTTGCTTTATGTAGAGCTTCAGTCGTTCAACAGTCCGGGGTCTCCGCTGTCGTATTTAACGCTTCATAATGCGCCACACATTTTCCATGGGAGACAGTTCTGGACTGTAGGCGGGCCATGAAGGTACCCGCACTCTTTTTTTTACGAAGCCACGCTGTTGTAACACGTGCTGAATGTGGCTTGGCATTATCTTGCTGAAAAAAGCAGGGGCGTCCATGAAAAAGACGGCGCTTAGATGACAGCATATGTTGTTCCAAAACCTGTATGTACCTTTCAGCATTAATGGTGCCTTCACAGATGTGTAAGTTACCCATGCCTTGGGTAACTCACAGATGCTGGCTTTTGAACTTTGCGTCAATAACAGTCTGGATGGTTCGCTTCCCCTTTGGTCCGGATGACATGATGTCGAATATTTCCAAAAAACAATTTAAAATGTAGACTCGTCAGACCACAGAACACTTTTCCACTTTGCATCAGTCCATTTTAGATGATCTCGGGCCCAGAGAAGCCGGCGGCGTTTCTGGATGTTGTTGATAAATGGCTTTCGCTTTGCATAGTAGAGCTTTAACTTGCACTTACAGGTGTCGCGACAAACTGTATTTAGTGACAGTGGTTTTCTGAAGTGTTCCTGAGCCCATGTGGTGATATCCTTTACAGATGGATGTCGGTTTTTGAAATCCCTAACTTTCTTGCAATTGCACTTTGAGAAACGTTGTTCTTAAACTGTTTGACTATTTACTCTTGCAGTTGTGGACAAAGGGGTGTACCTCGCCCCATCCTTGTTTGTGAATGACTGAGCAGTTTTTGGAAGCCGTTTTTATACCCAATCATGGCACCCACCTGTTCCCAATTAGCCTGCACACCTGTGGGATGTTCCACATAAGTGTTTAATGAGCATTCCTCAACTTTATCAGTATTTATTGACACCTTTCCCACCTTTCTTGTCACGTGTTGCTGGCATCAAATTCTAAAGTTAATGATTATTTGCACAAAAAAAAAATGTTTATCAGTCTGAACATCAAATATGTTGTCTTTGTAGCATATTCAACTGAATATTGTCATGGTCCACGTCTTGGACCATGTCATATTCTGGTTTTGTTTCTGTTTTGTTATCACAGCTTGTTTTGTATTTGACATCTTTAGTTCCTGGTTGCACTTCCTGGTTTGTTTCGGTTGCCTAGTTACGCATTTAGTGTCACCTGTTTCTGGTTTTTGATCACGCGCACCTGCCCCTGATGATTTCTGCCCCTATATATGTCTTTGTTTGCCTTTCGTTCTCGGACTATAGTTTGCCTCACGCAACAGATGACGTCTCATTCCCGCATTGTGGTAAAGTACTTTTGTTATTCGTTTAGCTTCCAGGCTATTTTGTTTATTTCCTTGTCCCTAGTTTTGATACCAGCAATTTCTGTTCTTTCTAGCTCTTATGCTAAGTTCTGTTGGTTTGTCTATAGTGCAAGTGTTTTTGTTATTAGTTTGTTTTTGTAGTCAGAAATAAATCATCATTCCTACCTTTACGCTGTGTTCCATCTCCGCGGCACCACGAGAGCGCAAACACACGCCACAATGCCACCTAGACGTCACAAATATGGGTTGAAAATGATTTGGAAATCATTGTATTCCGTTTATATTTACATCCAACACAATTTCCCAACTCCTATGGAAGCAGGGTTTGTATATATATATATATATATATATTGAGGTGGCGACTTGTCCAGGGTGTAATCCCGCCTTCCGCCCGATTGTAGCTGAGATAGGCGCCAGCGCCCCCCGCGACCCCAAAAGGGAATAAGCGGTAGGAAAAATGGATGGATGGATATATATATATATATATATATATATATATATATATATATATATATATATATATATATATATATATATACACACACACACACACATATATATACAGTATACATATATATATATATATATATATATATATATATGTATATACACACACATATATATATATACATGTATACATACATATATATATGTATATATATATATATGTATATACACACACATATATATATACATGTATACATACATATATATATGTATATATATATATATATGTATATGTATATGTATATATATATATATATATATATATATATATATACACACACATACATATGTATTATTACCAAGTAAACTTGGTAATAATGGAGGTGAATATTATTAACTTAACAGAGTGGCTCCAAAATGTGTAATAAAGACACAGAATTATCTACGGGAGACTACAAATAAAAACAGCGTCAACCAGAATAATTTTTGTCTGTGATAGTCATTAAAAGGTATTGGCGATCACATAACTTTTCACAAAATACGGCCGATACTGATCGGTGGCCGATTGAGTGGCACAAGTCTACTTTAAACAAGACTTTAAACATTTCCATCAAATTCTAAAGTAAATAATTATTTGCAAAAAAAAAAAAATGTTTATCAGTTTGAACATCAAATATGTTGTCTTTGTAGCATATTCAACTGAATATGGGTGGAAAAGGATTTGCAAATCATTGCATTCCGTTCATATTTACATCTAACACAATTTCCCAACTTATATGGAAATGGGGTTTGTAGAAAAACATAATAGATAGATAGATAGATAGTACTTTATTTATTCCGTCAGGAGAGTTCCTTCAGGAAAATTAAAATTTTCAGACAAACATTACAGGGAGACAGAACAGGATCGCTGATGGGTCTGCCGGCTTCCAGCGCATCTTACAGAAAAGATGAGATACAGGTAAACAAGGAGGGGGAATAGAAGATTAAAATCTAATTAAAAAATCGGTCTTAGCCTGGGCCCTGGAGAGGGGGTGCAGACTGAGGCAAAGGGAAAAAAACAACAACTCATAGCCATAGAACACATCCCTCTTCCATGTGTGTAAGAGGGAAACATCAAACATCAAAGAACACAGAGGACATTAAAGACATTAAAGCAGCAGATACAACCAGAAACTTCTACATACAGCTATGAATAAAAAGTAAAATAAACATATCCACTGTGGTGGCCTCTGTGGTGTTCCACGCCATCGTCCGCCGGGGTGGAGGGAGCATGGCCAGAGACAGGAGCAGACCCAACAAAGCAACCAAGACAGCCGACTCCACTCTCGGCCAGTGTCCAGTCCGCATGGATGAGCGAGGATACGTCCAAGGTGACTGAGGTGTCCGACACCTGCTCACCCAGTCAAGACACCGCGAAGCCTCTCCGTCCCGGCGCTCAGTGCCAGCTCCGCAGTCCTGTCCCCTCATCCGCATCTCCTCCAGTCCCTCCAAACAGACTCCGGTGTGGCAGCTGGTCTCCATGGCCAAAAGGCTCCCGGGAGGCAGATCCAAAAGTCCACAAAAAAAGCACCACAGAGGTCACAAAAGTGCTACTCCTTGTCCCACAGTCCCAAAGGGTCCCGGACCAAAAGGCAAGAAAATATAATAACACATGAAAACAAAAGGAAACACAAAAGGATGACACAAGAGCACAGAGCTCCTGCCATCAGCAGCCACTACAGCCACTCCGTTAATGTGTGCCTTATACATAAAAAAATATTTTTTTAAAATTGACCATTGATCGGTAGTGCATTTTATAATCCGGTGTGCCCTATGGTCCAAAAAACACGGTACCTCTCGGTGAACTTTGAAGAAACTTTCACCCTTTTCGCAATTTGAACGGTTCCAACAGCCTGAAACTATGCAAGCTCAGGGCATTTTCTGAAAGGAAGGCAGAGTGCCATCCAGGACGCCATGTCTGCCTCAACACTTGGAACCTCGCAGGGTTAATGAACCGGGCGTGACATCACCTTTGCAATGGGAAATTCAGTCAAATTGTGCAGCAGCAAGAGATGTAGAAATTGCTGTGAAAAATGTTTGCTTCAGCCAGAAGGTTTCCCAGCATCCTGTTACGCAGCATGTAAAAAAACAAGTCTCGTCGTCATATTTCTCCTGGTGGGCTGTTTTCCCTGATAAATTCTTCCTACGCTCATAATCAGTCGTAATCCACTGGAGTTGTTTTTACTTGTACTGAAATATTGCTTATCTGATTTACATTGGGGGTTTTTTTTAATGAGAAACAAGACAATCATATGAGTATGGCAGGCTAATTAAAAAAGGGATTTGGCTGGAAAGACATTAAAAAAAAAAGAGCGCCTATAAAATGCGCGTTGTTTTGGACCAAGTAGACACTGCCGATCCGTGGAGAAAAACGACAGAAATTAATCATTATTGATTGACTTTGTGATCTTACTGCTGCAAAACACCAAAGAGGCTATTCATTAAAGATGGGGAGAAGCTCCGCCCCCTCTGGCTCTGAGCTTGACTTAATGTCCAAATAAGTACGTCCACCTCACTGTGACATCACAACGTAGCCAGAAAACGTCATTATGTGTTCCCTTTAAAAAAATGAATCGTGTTTACTATAGAATTAGACTCATTTGATTAATTTTATTTCAGTCAACACCATCTTATAGACACAGTTACACATTACAGTAAAACCTTTTGACACTTCTTCCACTCCCGTCCTTGCACGCTACACCGCTACCACTAAGATGACGGTAAGAAGATACTGTAAAATATAACCAATGCAACATTTTGACCAAAGAACCACTATTACATGTTATGTAGACCACAAGGAAGTGTTTTCCATTTACAAACCCCGTTTCCATATGAGTTGGGAATTTGTGTTAGATGTAAATATAATGATTTGGGAATCCTTTCAACCCATATTCTAATTGAATGCACTACAAAGACAAGATATTTGATGTTTAAACTCATAAACTTTGTTTTTTTTGCAAATAATAATTAACTTAGAATTTCATGGCTGCAACACGTGCCAAAGTAGTTGGGAAAGGGCATGTTCACCACTGTGTTACATCACCTTTTCTTTTAACAACACTCAATAAACGTTTTGGAACTGAGGAAACTAATTATTAAACCTTTAAAAGTGGAATTCTTTCCCATTCTTGTTTTATGTAGAGCTTCAGTCCTTCAACAGTCCGGGATCTTGTTGTCGTACTGTACGCTTCATAATGCGCCACACATTTTTTGATGGGAGACAGATCTGGACTACAGGCGGGCCAGGAAAGTACCCGCACTCTTTTACTACAAAACTACGCTGTTGTAACACGTGCTGAATGTGGCTTGGCATTATCTTGCTGAAAAAAGCAGGGGCGTCCATGATTACAGGAAGATTACAGGAAGGCCAGTCTAGTACCCGCACGCTTTTACTCTGAAGCCAGGCTGTTGTAATACGTGGCTTGGCATTGTCTTGCTAAAATAAGCAGGGGCGTCCATGATAACGTTGTTTGGATGACAACATATGCTGTTCCAAAAAGTGTATGGACCATTCAGCATTAATGGTGCCTTCACAGATGTGTAAGTTACCCATGCCTTGGGCACTAATACACCCCCATACCATCACAGATGCTGGCTTTTGAACTTTGCGCCTATAACAATCCGGAAGGTTATTTTCCTCTTTGTTCCGGAGGACACCACGTCCACAGTTTCCAAATATAATTTGAAATGTGGACTCTTTAGACCACAGAACACTTTTCCACTTTGCATCAGTCCATCTTAGATGAGTGTTTCTGGGTGTTGTTGATAAATGGGTTTTGCTTTGCATAGCAGAGTTTTAACTTGCACTTACAGATGTAGCGACCAACTGTAGTTACTGACAGTGGTTTTATGAAGTGTTCCTGGACCCATGTGGTGATATCCTTTACGCACTGATGTCGGTTTTTGATGCAGTACCGCCTGAGGGATCAAAGGTCCGTAATATCTTCGCTTACATGCAGTGATTTCTCCAGATTTTCTGAACTTTTTGAAGATTTTACGGACCGTAGATGGTGAAATCGTTAAATTCCTTGCAATAGCTCGTTGAGAAATGTTGTTCTAAAACTGTTCGACAATTTGCTTAGAAAGTGGTGACCCTCGCCCCATCCTTGTTTGTGAATTACTTAGCATTTCATGGAAGTTGCTTTTATACCCAATCATGGCACCCACCTGTTCCCAATTAGCCTGCACACCTGTGGGATGTTCCAAATAAGTGTTTGATGAGCATTCCTCGACTTAATCAGTATTTATTACCACCTTTCCCAACTTATTTGTCACGTGTTGCTGGCAGCAAATTCTAAAGTTAATGATTATTTGCAAATAATTTTTTTTTTATCAGTTTGAACATCAAATATGTTGTCTTTGTAGCATATTCAGCTGAATATGGGTTGAAAATTATTTGCAAATCATTGTGTTCAGTTTATATTTACATCTAACACAATTTCCCAACTCATACTGAAACGGGGTTTGTACACTGATATCCAGTATACATTAGTGTTGTACCGTATTAGAAAAGTACCCGGATACTAATGGATCATATTCGGTACTATACCGCCTCTAAAAACTACCAGTTCCCCAACCCAAGTCCTCGTCACGTCGTGACATTGCTGGTTTACGGGCAGACGAGCATGTTCGGCAGCGCACAATCACAGAGTACTTACAAGCAGACACGGTGTGTAGACAGAAAAGTCAGAACGGACGCATTTTGGTTTAAAAACTAATGATAAAGGTGAAGTTAAAACACTGAAACGTTTCAAGACATGGCTAGCTAGCTAGCGGCTAAAGTCCATCAGCAGTCGGCGCAGTTGTAGCTACTTCTAAACCACTAATCCTCGCCTCTATGGCGATAAAATAAAGTGTTTTTCTTACAATTATCATCTCTGCAGGACAAGGAATAGCTAAACATGCTTCACTACACACCGTAGCTCACCTGCGTCACAATCTAAACAAACACCATTGGTGGATCTACACCTGACATCCACTGTAATGATACCAAGTAGAGGAGCGTATCTAGTCGATACTACAATTATTACATCAATATTTTTTAGCATCAGAAGATCTTCTTTTGTTTTTGTTTTTATTTATATTATGTTTATAAACTCAGGAAATATGTTCCTGGACACATGAGTACTCTGACTATGACCAATCCTGTAATGACTTGGTATCGGATTGATACCTAATCATGTGTAAGTTATCACACAAATCTTATACTGTTGCTATACTTACTATCAGTTGTGCTGAAGTTTTACTTTTTTATCCGTGCAAAGGGACAACTTGCAATCTTGGATTGCGAGTCGTCTTGTATCAGTGTAAGTGTCCAGACCTGACTGCCAAGGGCGAACATCAAGTACCGTGATGCAGACAATGCAGAGACGGGGCGATATCACCAGTGTCATCACATTTCTATTTCTGAATAATCATATATTGTGTCTAACTGGGGCTGCTGAAATCACCCCACTTCCTTCAGAAGCAGTCTCAGTGATATAACCGGGGACCTCCCAAATAAATAGAGGAACACGTGGGACTGTACCTTATAGCGTAGGTTGGAACTGTAACTAGGTGTACAGCCCAATACGTCTCTCCTCATGAGTAAAATGTATCTCTGTCTCTGCATGATTCCTTTCTTCTTGTCTGTTTGATAGTGTTTGAACCTGACATACCCAAATGTGTGGTATCATCCAAAACTAATGCTAAAGTATCAGTGATTATTACATTTTAACAGAAGTGTGGACAGAACATGTTAAAAGAGAACGTAAGCAGATATCAACAGTAAATGAACAAGTAGATCAATAATAATTTTTTTACCGCTTGTCCTTAATAATGTTGACAAAATAATTCAATGGAAAATGAGCTATTACGTTACTGCATATGTCAGCAGCTAAATTACGAGCATTTGTTTGCTTACTTACTACGAAAAGAAAAGTTGTCTTGTATGTTCACTATTTTATTTAGGGAAAATATTGCAATTAAATCGAGAGGAGCCAGATGAGGTGGTTCGGGCATCTGGTCAGGATGCCACCCGAACGCCTCCCGAGGGAGGTGTTTAGGGCATGTCCAACCGGTAGGAGGCCACGGGGAAGACCCAGGACACGTTGGGAAGACTATGTCTCCCGGCTGGCCTGGGAACGCCTCGGGATCCCCCGGGAAGAGCTAGACGAAGTGGCTGGGGAGAGGGAAGTCTGGGCTTCCCTGCTTAGGCTGCTGCCCCCGCGACCCGACCTCGGATAAGCGGAAGAAGATGGATGGATGGATGGATGGATGGATTGCAATTAAAAAACAATTTAATGTACTGTGGGCTTCACGGTGGAAGAGGGGTTAGTGCGTCTGCCTCACAATACGAAGTTCCTGCAGTCCTGGGTTCAAATCCAGGCTCGGGATCTTTCTGTGTGGAGTTTGCATGTTCTCCCCGTGACTGCGTGGGTTCCCTCCGGGTACTCCGGCTTCCTCCCACTTCCAAAGACATGCACCTGGGGATAGGTTGATTGGCAACACTAAATGGTCCCTAGTGTGTGAATGTTGTCTGTCTATCTGTGTTGGCCCTGCGATGAGGTGGCAACTTGTCCAGGGTGTACCCTGCCTTCCGCCCGATTGTAGCTGAGATAGGCGCCAGCGCCCCCCGCGACCCCGAAAGGGAATAAGCGGTAGAAAAATGGATGGATGGATTAATGTACTGTAAGATTTTTTGTTAAAATAAAGCCAATTCATGCAATTTTTGTGGTCCCCTTTACTTAGAAAAGTACCGAAAAGTATCAAAATACATTTTGGTACCAGTACCAAAATATCGGTATCGGAACGACACTAGTATACATAATATTTAAATCTCCAATTATAAAATAGTTTAATTGAGGACTTGAGCAACATTGATGAAGCCACCTCACAAGGGGGAGGGGCTTATAGCTTAAATCGACCTGTTTGAACAAACTACAATTTCACTCCGTCTGCACCCCCACTCCAGGGCCCAGGCTAAGACCGATTTTTATTTTATTTTATTTTAATCTTTTATTCTTTTCTCCCCCCCCCCCCTCCCCCCCGTTTACCTGTATGTCATCTTTTTTGTAAGGGGCGCTGGAAGCCGGCAGACCCGTCAGCGATCCTGTTCTGTCTCCCTGTAATGTTTGTCTGATCTTGAATGGGATTGTGCTGAAAATTTTAATTTTCCTGAAGGAACTCTCCTGATGGAATAAATAAAGTACTATCTATCTATCTATCTATCTATTTAAATTAGTGTACCGCATATGAACAGCCGAACAAAAACGAGTGTTTCCTCTATGGCCGTGTATTCTAACCTTTGTTCCTCTTTTAGGTGGTTCATCCGTGATTCCCAAGGCCAACACGACCTCTGATTTCCGCATTCTTCCTGAAGTGGCTACCACTAAACCGGCGACTCAGTGGGCCTCGGTGGATCCAATCAGCAGCATCAGCAGCAGCCCCGGGTGTCGAACCCAAAGCCTCCCAGAAAGCAGCAGCATCGCAACCCCAGACATACAACCCCTACTACCCCTTGACACCCCTCCTGCTCCACCCACCCCTCCTCCCCCGTCGCGTCCCACAGGAAGCCCTGAATTCCCCCCTCCGTCCAAACCCCTGCCCGGCCACGTACTGCCGGCATCCAACCCTTCCAGTCCTCCATCAACTCTTCTTTCCGACGAGAGTCCCCATCGCCCGACCACCCTCCATTTAAAGACCCTACCCAGACTCACTACGCGAGAGAACGGCATACCTCCTGCCGTTGTGAACGATGAGGAGGAGGAGGAGAGGAAGCTGCTGGAGGAAGATCTGAAGAAATGCATCGATGACTTCAAAAAGATCCGCATGCCCAGAGTGTTTCCGGATCGCAAGAGGCACTGGCAGAACGACTTACTCAAGAAGTACAATGCATAGAACGCTTGGCAAATACGTTTAAGGGGAACATTATCACAATTTCTGAAAGGTTAAAACCAACAAAAATCAGTTCCCAGTGGCTTATTTTATTTTCCGAAGTTTTTCTCAAAATTTTACCCATCACGCAATATCCCGAAAAACAGCTTCAAAGTGCCTGATTTTAACCATCGTTATATCCACCCGTCCATTATCCTGTGACGTCACAGCGTCAGAAGCATTTAAGTCTCACCTTGAAACTCATCTGTATACTCTAGCCTTTAAATAGACCTCCTTTTTAGACCAGTTGATCTGCCGCTTCTTTTCTTTCTCCTATGTCCCCGCCTCCCTTGTGGAGGGGGTCCGGTCCGATGACCATGGATGAAGTACTGGCTGTCCAGAGTCGAGACCCAGGATGGACCGCTCGCCTGTATCTGTTGGGGACATCTCTACGCTGCTGATCCGCTTGAGATGGTTTCCTGTGGACGGGACTCTCGCTGCTGTCTTGGATCCGCTTGAACTGAACTCTCGCGGCTGTGTTGGAGCCACTATGGATTGAACTTTCACAGTATCATGTTAGACCCGCTCGACATCCATTGCTTTCGGTCCCCTAGAGGGGGGGGGGGTTGCCCACATCTGAGGTCCTCTCCAAGGTTTCTCATAGTCAGCATTGTCACTGGCGTCCCACTGGATGTGAATTCTCCCTGCCCACTGGGTGTGAGTTTTCCTTGCCCTTTTGTGGGTTCTTCCGAGGATGTTGTAGTCGTAATGATTTGTGCAGTCCTTTGAGACATTTGTGATTTGGGGCTATATAAATAAACATTGATTGATTGATTGAAACCACCAGATAGCACAGAAAGGTGTAGCGATATTAGCTCGGATTCAGACTCGGATTTCGGCGCCGTAAGCGATTCAACAGATTCCGCATGTATTGAAACGGATGGTTGGAGTGTGGAGGCAGGTAGCGAAAATGAAATTGAAGAAGAAACTGAAGCTTTTGAGCCATATCACGACAGACACGATTGGTATGTGTTTGTTTGGCATTAAATGTGGGTGGAGGGAAAGGCTGGATGCAAATATAGCTACAAATGAGGCGTAATGATGCAATATGTACATACAGCTAGCCTAAATCAATCAATCAATCAATGCTTACTTATATAGCCCTAAATCACTAGTGTCTCAAAGGGCTGCACAAACCACTACGACATCCTCGGTAGGCCCACATAAGGGCAAGGAAAACTCACACCCAGTGGGACATCGGTGACAATGATGACTATGAGAACCTTGGAGAGGACGAAAGCAATGGATGTCGAGCGGGTCTAACATGATACTGTGAAAGTTCAATCCATAATGGATCCAACACAGTCGCGAGAGTCTAGTCCAAAGCAGATCCAACACAGCAGCGAGAGTCCCGTTCACAGCGGAGCCAGCAGGAAACCATCACAAGCGGAGGCGGATCAGCAGCGCAGAGATGTCCCCAGCCGATACACAGGCAAGCAGTACATGGCCACCGGATCGGACCGGACCCCTTCCACAAGGGAGAGTGGGACATAGGAGAAAAAGAAAAGAAACGGCAGATCAACTGGTCTAAAAAGGGAGTCTATTTAAAGGCTAGAGTATATAAATGAGTTTTAAGGTGAGACTTAAATGTTTCTACTGAGGTGGCATCTCGAACTGTTACCGGGAGGGCATTCCAGAGTACTGGAGCCTGAAATGAAAACGCTCTATAGCCCGCAGACTTTTTTTGGGCTTTGGGAATCACTAATAAGCCGGAGTCCTTTGAACGCAGATTTCTTGCCGGGACATATGGTACAATAGCATGTTAGCATCGATTAGTCATGCCGTGACCAAATATGTTTGATTAGCACACTCCTTATAAGTCAATAACATCAACAAAACTCACCACAATATTGCAGATTTCGTTGACTTTATCGTTGGAAATGCATCTGCTTTGAGTGTCGCAGGATATCCACAAATTCTTGCCATCTCTGTCGTAGCATAGCTGTCGTCGGTAAAGTGTGCGGAACAAACGAGGGACTTTCGCATCTTTTGGCCACTGGTGCGACTTGTTACATCCTCCGACTACACACCGACGAGGCATGATGTCGCCAACGTACGGGAAAACAGTCCAAAAAAACGGAAAATAACAGAGCTGATTTGACTTGGTGCGTGTAATAAGATTGAGAAAATGGCGGATTGCTTCCTTTTGTGATGTCACGGGTGAAAGGTCATCGATCCGACAGGCTATCAAATGAAAGGCGTTTAAATCGCCAAATTCGTCCTTCTAGAGCAGGGGTCGGGAACCTTTCTGGCTGAGAGAGCCATACTGTTACGACTGGTTGGCATAGTGATGCCAAATTGGTCCCTTCGTGGATGCGTCGGCATGAACACAGCAACGGTAAGTTTAAATGATTTATTACACTTAACAAAAACAGACTATGAACAAAAACACTGGAGCTAACAGACAAAAATAAACCAAGGGCGCTAGCATGAAAGCTAGGAATAGAAAATACAAAAACTATACTTGGCACGAAGGCACACAAAAGAGTAAACAAAAAACATTCAGCATGAAAGCTGGAACATCGAGTGGCTTAGCGTAAGAGCTAGCGAGAAAATACATACGGGTAGTAGACAGTCGTGAATGTTGCTCGAAGGCAAATTAGAGTCCCAGAAAGAATAACGAAAAGGGACGGGCTTAAATAGGTGAGTAATCAAAAAGTGACAGGTGTGCAGAAACCGTGATTAGCAGGTGGGATCAATGAGCAACCATGGTGACTGACTAAACAGGAAGTAAGAGTGTGGAACAGTGATACAACAACTGGAAGTATAAACCATATGTGGTGATCCAAGTAGCGGATCGCAACACATGTTACGCCTCGTCTCGATTACTGTAACGTATTATTTTCGGGTCTCCCCATGTCTAGCATTAAAAGATTACAGTTGGTACAAAATGCGGCTGCTAGACTTTTGACAAGAACAAGAAAGTTTGATCATATTACGCCTGTACTGTATATACCTTTATATACATATATACATACATATATACCTATACTGTATATACCTTTATATACATATATACATACATATATACCTATACTGTATATACCTTTATATACATATATACATACATATATACCTATACTGTATATACCTTTATATACATATATACATACATATATACCTATACTGGCTCACCTGCACGGGCTTCCTGTGCACTTAAGATGTGACTTTAAGGTTTTACTACTTACGTATAAAATACTACACGGTCTAGCTCCAGCCTATCTTGCCGATTGTATTGTACCGTATGTCCCGGCAAGAAATCTGCGTTCAAAAGACTCCGGCTTATTAGTGATTCCTAGAGCCCAAAAAAAGTCTGCGGGCTATAGAGCGTTTTCCGTTCGGGCTCCAGTACTCTGGAATGCCCTCCCGGTAACAGTTCGAGATGCTACCTCAGTAGAAGCATTTAAGTCTCACCTTAAAACTCATCTGTATACTCTAGCCTTTAAATAGACCTCGTTTTTAGACCAGTTGATCTGCCGCTTCTTTTCTTTCTCCTATGTCCCCCCCTCCCTTGTGGAGGGGGTCCGGTCCGATGACCATGGATGAAGTACTGGCTGTCCAGAGTCGAGACCCAGGATGGACCGCTCCTCGGGACCCAGGATGGACCGCTCGCCTGTATCGGTTGGGGACATCTCTACGCTGGTGATCCGCTTGAGATGGTTTCCTGTGGACGGGACTCTCACTGCTGTCTTTCACAGTATCATGTTAGACCCGCTCGACATCCATTGCTTTCGGTCCCCTAGAGGGGGGGGGGGTTGCCCACATCTGAGGTCCTCTCCAAGGTTTCCCATAGTCAGCATTGTCACTGGCGTCCCACTGGATGTGAATTCTCCCTGCCCACTGGGTGTGAGTTTTCCTTGCCCTTTTGTGGGTTCTTCCGAGGATGTTGTAGTCGTAATGATTTGTGCAGTCCTTTGAGACATTTGTGATTTGGGGCTATATAAATAAACATTGATTGATTGATTGATACAAGCCAAATATTTTAAAAAGTATTTCCGTGAGAGCCATATAATCATTTTTTTAAGACTGAATACAATTAAATGCGTGAATTTTTAAGTAAGACCAACATTTTTAGAATATAACAAGTCTCTTATTCTTGTTAATAACATTGTTATCCTGAAGCTAACCAACGGTAAATAAAATACTTCTTACCATTAACGTGACTTCTTGAACAGGTGCGGTAGAAACCGGACGGATGGATTAAAATGCATGAGAATGTTTTGTATTTTGAACGTTATTTTTAACACTGCGATTACCAGCGGAATTATTCATTACTTATCGTGTTAAGCAATGTCAGCTAAGATTGATCAAATCGATCAAAAGAGCCACATCTGGCTCTAGAGCCATAGGTTCCCTACCCCTGTTCTAGAGTTCGGAAATCGGTTAAAAAAACATATCGTCATTTTGTTCTGCAACATCCAGGTATATATTGACGCTTACGTAGGTCTGGTGATAATGTTCCCCTTTAAGTACATCCACTTGTAGTGACCACCTTCGGCAAGTTGACTTTAACGCTGCAGTCGGAGCATTTGCATGGCGACGGAAGTACATGGACACTTTGAACTTAGAGCTGAGCTAGTGTGTTAGTTAGTTTAGCGAAATACCACTCATCTTTCCCCATCCTGCACAACAACATCTTTTTTAGTTAGTGATACACTCGTGTGTTCAGCTTTTTGCAATTATTAATAAATATTTTCAAAAGCAGACCATTGATGATGTTGACTTTTGGAATTTTTGTCCGGATTTCTACATTTGATTGATTGGTTGATTGGTTGAAACTTGTATTAGTAGATTGCACAGTACAGTAATTATTCCCTACAATCAGAGGTGGGTAGTAACACACTACAAATACTCCGTTACATCTACTTGAGTAACATTTTGGATAAATTGTACTTCTAAGAGTAGTTTTAATGCAACATACTTTCACTTTTACTTGAGTATATTTATAGAGAAGAAACGCTACTTTTACTCCGCTCCATTTATCTACATTCAGCTTGCTACTCGCTACTGATTTTAATCGATCTGTTAATGCACGCTTTGTTTGTTTAGGTTCGTCAGACAGATCTTCAAAGTTGGATCCATCACATGCCTGCGTTTCACCAATCAAATGCAGTCACTGGTGATGCTTGACTCCGTTTCACCAATCAAATGCAGTCATTGGTGATGCTTGACTCCGTTTCACCAATCAAATGCAGTCATTGGTGACGTTTGGCTCCGTTTCACCAATCAAATGCTAGTCACTGATGACACTTGACTCCGTTTCACCAATCAAATGCTGTCACTGGTGACGTTTGGCTCCGTTTCACCAATCAAATGCAGTCACTGATGACACTTGACTCCGTTTCACCAATCAAACAGAGCCAGGCGGTCACATGATTAAATGCACTTTTTTCTTTATAAACCTTTATTTATAAATTTCAACATTTACAAACAGTTGAAAATAATAATCCAAGTAAGTACAAAAACAGTACAAAACACTATAAATAACTGTAAAAAAAAAACAGCGCCAGGGGATTGTAAATTCAAAGTAACTAAAATAAAATGCAAAAAAAGAAATATATATATATAAAATAAACAAAGTGCAAAGCCATAGGCTCACTCAATCTCAGTAAATAACTTAAATTTGGAACACAGGATCATCGTTTTCACAGCTTTTTGGTTCTTAGAGATAGAGTGTTTTAATGTCGAGTTCTAAATCTTTTTTAAAGGCACAAAAAACAGGTCGGGTATTGAGAAACTTACATTTATGAATATAAAACTTAGCCAATAGTATAATGAGGTTGCAAATCTAAAATTAATTTTCAATTTTTTTTTCAATACAGTGTTACACCAAATATATATTATTTAATATATATTATTGTTTTAGTTGCTTAAGAGATATTCCTGGCCGTGAATTTGTTCATTGGTATTTTTATGTTTTTGTGCATTACTTGTTGCCGTAATCATTAAACAAACAGGTTACTCATCAGTTACTCAGTACTTGAGTAGTTTTTTCCAAAACATACTTTTTACTTTTACTCAAGTAAATACTTGGGTGACTACTCCTTACTTTTACTTGAGTAATGCATCTCTAAAGCAACAGTACTCTTACTTGAGTACAATTTCTGGCTACTCTACCCACCTCTGCGTACAATCGACCACTAAATGGTAACACCCGAATAAGTTTTTCAACTTGTTTAAGTCGCGATCCACGTAAATCAGGTAATGTTTTTTTTTTTTTTTTTCCTCCCCTTTCCCCTTGGCCTCAGTCTGCACCCCCACTCCAGGGCCTAGGCTAAGACCGATTTTTAAATTTTATTTTAATCTTCTATTTTTTTCTTTGGCCTACCACTAGATGTAGTCGGTGGTAAGCGTACCACAGTTTTCAAATCACTGTTTTAGATCAGTTGACCCTGTTACTAATTCCCATGTTTCCCATGCATGACTGTCAAATTGCTCAATTATTTTTCAGGTTTTCCAGGACGTTTGGAAACCCTATAGCTGTATTTAGCGACAACGTCAGTAAGTTGGCAGCACTGATACACTTATGCTAACATCTTATTATTGCCTGGCAGACCGGGTGCGAATGAGCTGTGTTAAATAGTGCAGTACCAACACATACCACCACCTAACATTTAGCGCCATATCTAGTTGAGGTGGGCCAAATGTATTTGTGGAGGGCCAGTACAAATAAATTAATGTTTGGGATAGGGTGATATTTGTTGGATATATCAGCCAAAATATTTTGCTCTGGAGGAAACCACCCAGGTATTCACCAGGGCAAGGCCGGATTATGCTGATTTGTATCAGACCCAAATTGGACACTGTTGCGCTTGACCAGTCTTCCACTCAGGGAATGAAACACGCTGGTCAATCCCAAATTCTTTTGGATGACAGAGGGGTTAGTGCGTCTGCCTCACAATACGAAGGTCCTGCAGTCTTGGGTTGAATCCCAGGCTTGGGATCTTTCTGTGTGGAGTTTGCATGTTCTCCCCGTGACTGCGTGGGTTCCCTCCGGGTACTCCGGCTTCCTCCCACTTCCAAAGACATGCACCTGGGGATAGGTTGATTGGCAACACTAAATTGGCCCTAGTGTGTGAATGTGAGTGTGAATGTTGTCTGTCTATCTGTGTTGGCCCTGCGATGAGGTGGCGACTTGTCCAGGGTGTACCCCGCCTTCCGCCCAAATGTAGCTGAGATAGGCGCCAGCGCCCCCTGTGACCTCAAAAGGGAATAAGCGGTAGGAAATGGATGGATGGATATGGTTGACTAAGAAGGACCACTAAGACAGAATAGCACTGGGCCACGTTTTACTAAAGCTTTAGGAGACCAGCCCTTACAATGCGACAATATAGCAGCAGCAAGAAGAGGTCTAAACTCAAACAAAAAGAGTCACCGTATGTAGTGTGAAAACAGCCACTCTCGCCCAGAAAGAAATACAGCTGTTGTTCCAAACAGATAAGGCCTATAAGGTTATATCCCAACTTAGAGAGTACGGCGCCTTCAAGTTAAAAAACTCTACATAGAGGGTTGGAATTGGGGGTTAAATCACCATAAATGATTCCCGGGCGCGGCACCGCTGCTGCTCATTGCTCCTCTCACTTCCCAGGGGGTGATCACGGGGATGGGTTGATTGATTGATTGATTGATACTTTTATTAGTAGATTGCACAGTTCAGTACATATTCCGTACAATTGACCACTAAAAGGTAACACCCAAATAAGTTTTTCAACTTGTTTAAGTCGGGGTCCACGTTAATCAATTCATGGTACAAATATAAACTATCAACATAATACAGTCATCACACAAGTTAATCATCATAGTATATACATTGAATTATTTACATTATTTACAATCCGGGGGGTGGGATGAGGAGCTTTGGTTGATATCAGTACTTCAGTCATCAACAATTGCATCAACAGAGAAATGTGGACATTGAAACAGTGTAGGTCTTATTTAGTAGGATATGTACAGCCAGCAGAGAACATAGTGAGTTCACATAGCATAAGAACAAGTATATACATTAGAAGTACATTTGAGTTGTTTATAATCCGGGGAGATGGGATGTGAATGGAGGAGGGTATTAGTAAAGTGTTGAAGTTGCCTGGAGGTGTTGTTTTAGAGCGGTTTTGAATGAATATAGAGATGCACTTACTTTTATACCTGTTGGGAGTGCATTCCACATTGATGTGGCATAGAAAGAGAATGAGTTAAGACCTTTGTTGGATCGAAATCTGGGTTTAACGTGGTTTGTGGAGCTCCCCCTGGTGTTGTGGTTATGGCGGTCATTTACGTTAAGGAAGTAGTTTGACATGTACTTCGGTATCAAGGAGGTGTAGCGGATTTTATAGACCAGGCTCAGTGCAAGTTGTTTTACTCTGTCCTCCACCCTGAGCCAGCCCACTTTGGAGAAGTGGGTTGGATTGAGAGGACAAATGCAGAGGACAAATGTCTCCACACCTAGTGTGTGTGTGACAATCATTGATACTTTAACTTGAACTTCAAAACAAAGAGTTTACTCGCGGACATAAGATGAAGACCCAAAGTGTTAACATGGGAAAATCTTAGCTGCTTTCAACATGACCGTGGATTAAGAAAGAACACTTAAAAATATCTCATTCTCGTATAACACCTACATGGACAATCATCACTAATGTCAGCCAGAATGGTGTTTTTAGGATTTGTACTAAGTTCTCTATGAAATTAAGCAAAAGTTTAAAAAAAATATTTTTGAAAATCTGAAACTGCATTCTTATCCTGATCTGCAGAAATTCCAATCAATCAATCAATTATGGTTTATTTGTGTAGTACCTTACAACATCACAATGCTTTACAGGACAAATAAGTTAAAAGCAAGTAAAACTACATATATTAAAACAGTAAAAATAAATACTTATAGCAATTGTTTGTTAAAAGCCAATTTAAACAAATAGATTAGATAGTACTTTATTTATTCCGTCAGGAGAGTTCCTTCAGGAAAATTACAATTTTCAGCACAATCCCATTCAAGATCAGACAAACATTAAAGGGAGCCAGAACAGGATCGCTGACGGGTCTGCCGGCTTCCAGCGCCCCTTACAAAAAAAAGATGAGATACAGGTATACAAGGGGGGGGGGGGGGGAATAGAAGATTAAAATAAAATAAAAAAATCGGTGTTAGCCTGGGCCCTGGAGAGGGGGTACAGACTGAGGCCAAGGGAAAAAAACAACAACTCATAGCCATAGTACACATCCCTCTTACATGTGTGTAAGAGGGACACATCAAACATTAAAGAACTCATAGGACATTAAAGACAAAATATGCTTTTAGTTGAGATTTAAAAGCTTCTAGCTCCGGGATGGCTCCCAACTCAGGTGAGAGGGAGTTCCATAACTTGGGTGCGGATGCTGAAAAGGGAAGAATCACCCCATTTTTCAAGTCTAGTCCTTGGTACTTCCAAAGATATATATAAAGATAAGCGCTGATTCCTCGGTGGGTGGCAAACAGTTAAAATATCAGTCAAGTATGCTTGAGCCAGACCATTGATTGCCTTAAAAACAAAAAGAAGGATTTTAAAATGTTTTGTAAAACATACTGGGAGCCTATTGAGAGCAAAGAGAACTGGAGCAATATGGGCATGTTTCGGAGTATGAGCGAGGAGGCGAGCAGCTGCATTTTGTATTAACTGAATCTTGTACAGGAGTGACTGATTCAGTCCATTATAGAGGGAATTACAGTAGTCCAGTCTAGGGCTGATGAAGGCCTGAATGGCTTTTTCAAGGCTTCGCATTTACCAAAAGCCTCAGCTGGGGGAAAAAAAAAACCCTGCTCAAACCACAGAGTTAATTTGTTTTTCAAATTTAATGTCGCTGTCAAATATCCCACCCAGATTTTTCACAGCAGGTTATAATTAAACAAGGTGACTCGGTAAAGAATCTGGGTATTATCTTCGACCCAACTCTCTCCTTTGAGGCACACATTAAAAGCGTTACTAAAACGGCCTTCTTTCATCTCCGTAATATCGCTAAAATTCGCTCCATTCTGTCCACTAAAGACGCTGAGATCATTATCCGTGCGTTTGTTACGTCTCGCCTCGACTACTGTAACGTATTATTTTCGGGTCTCCCCATGTCTAGCATTAAAAGATTACAGTTGGTACAAAATGCGGCTGCTCGACTTTTGACAAGAACAAGAAAGTTTGATCACATTACGCCTGTACTGTATATACCTTTATATACATATATACATACATATATACCTATACTGTATATACCTTTATATACATATATACATACATATATACCTATACTGTATATACCTTTATATACATATATACATACATATATACCTATACTGTATATACCTTTATATACATATATACATACATATATACCTATACTGGCTCACCTGCACTGGCTTCCTGTGCACTTAAGATGTGACTTTAAGGTTTTACTACTTACGTATAAAATACTACACGGTCTAGCTCCATCCTATCTTGCCGATTGTATTGTACCATATGTCCCGGCAAGAAATCTGCGTTCAAAGGACTCTGGCTTATTAGTGATTCCCAAAGCCCAAAAAAAGTCTGCGGGCTATAGAGCATTTTCCGTTCGGGCTCCAGTACTCTGGAATACCCTCCCGGTAACAGTTCGCGATGCCACCTCAGTAGAAGCATATAAGTCTCACCTTAAAACTCATTTGTATACTCTAGCCTTTAAATAGACTCCCTTTTTAGACCAGTTGATCTGCCGTTTCTTTTCTTTTTCTTCTATGTCCCACTCTCCCGTGTGGAGGGGGTCCGGTCCGATCCGGTGGCCATGTACTGCTCGCCTGTGTATCGGCTGGGGACATCTCTGCGCTGCTGGTCCGCCTACGCTTGGGATGGTTTCCTGCTAGCTCCGCTGTGAACGGGACTCTCGCTGCTGTGTCTTGGATCCTCCTTGGACTGGACTCTCGCGACTGTGTTGTATCCATTGTGGATTGAACTTTCGAAGTATCCTGTTAGATTCGCTCGACATCCATTGCTTTCCTCCTCTCCAAGGTTCTCATAGTCATCATTGTCACCGACGTCCCACTGGGTCATTATTGTCACCAATGTCCCACTGGGTGTGAGTTTTCCTTGCCCTTATGTGGGCCTACCGAGGATGTCGTGGTGGTTTGTGCAGCCCTTTGAGACACTAGTGATTTAGGGCTATATAAGTAAACATTGATTGATTGATTGATTGATAGAGCTGGCGGCTCTATGACTGTAATCAGGGCTAGAAACCATGTGCTCTGTCTTGCTCTCATGTAAATGCAGAAAATTATGTGACAGCCATAGTTTCATGTGATTGAGAATCGAGTGCATTTCTGTCACTTAACATAACGGGCAAATAAAGCTGTACTTCATTAGCATAAAAGTGGAAGTTAACAATGTATCTGGATATGATCGCACCTAAAGGGAGCATGTAAAGACCAAAAGGAATAGGACCAAGGATTGAACCCTTGGATACGCCAGAATAAAGTGGAGCAACTGTGAAGGAAAGATCATGAATCATTACTGGAAAGGACCTTTGGGAGAGATTAGAGGAAAAAACAACTTAGCACAAATCCACGTAGGCCAGGGGTGCCCACACTTTTTCTGCAGGCGAGCTACTTTTCAATTGACCAACTCGAGGGGATCTACCTCATTTATATATATCATTTATATTTATTTATTTATGAAAGAGACATTTTTGTAAACAAGTTAAATGTGTTTAATGATAATACAAGCATGTGTAACACATATAGATGTCTTTCTTTCACAAAGACAAGAATATAAGTTGGTGTATTACCTGATTCTGATGACTTGCATTGATTGGAATCAGACAGTAATGATGATAACGCCCACATTTTCAAATGGAGGAGGAAAAAAAGTGGTCCTTTCTGTACAATACCACATGAAAGTGGTTGGTTTTTGGCATCTAATTCATCCAGCTTCCATACACTTTACAAGAAAAACATTGGCGGCAAATTCCGTAGCTTGCTTGATTGACATTCACGGCACCCGAGGGTCTTGTGAGATGACGCTGGCTGCTGCCAGTTCATTATTATGAAAAAATGACAGAGAAGAAGGCGAGAAACACTTTTTATTTCAACAGACTTTCGCGGCGTCCCTTCCGTCAAAACTTTAAAGGCCGACTGCACATTTCCTATCTTCACAATAAAAGCCCTGCTTCATGCTGCCTGCGCTAACAAAATAAGAGTCTCGGAAAGCTGGCGTGCACATCACTTGTGCACGCCAGCTTTCTGAGGGATCGCTTGTGCACGCCAGTTTTCCCAGACTCTGTATTTAGTTAGCGCAGGCAGCATGAAGCAGGGCTTTTATTGTGAAGATAGGAAATGTGCAGTCGGCCTTTAGAGTTTTGACGGAAGGTACGGCGCGAGAGTCTGTTGAAATAAAAAGTGTTTCTCGCCTTCCTCTCGGTCATATTTTCATAATAATGATCTTGCAGCAGCCAGCGTCATCTCACAAGACCCTCCGGTACCGTGAATGTCATTTAAGTGACGTCTTGGTGAAGATTGATGATCACTCATTTTTAGGTCTATTTTTTTTAAAAGCCTGGCTGGAGATGGACTGACACACCCCCCGCGGTCGACTGGTAGCTCGCGATCGACGTAATGGGCACCCCTGGTGTAGGCCAACGCAGAAGACTGCATGGTCCACAGTGTCAAAGGCAGCTGTGAGATTCAAAAGGACTAACACACCAGCATTTTTGGTGTCAAGGGCCACAAGAATGTCATTTTGGACTAATGGCTTCATTATACTCACGCCCCTAACCTGCGTGGTTCAATTTTATTTATAATATTTGTATTACAGATGCGCGCTTTGCGGTCTCATCCGCGGAGTCCACGGATAAACCGCGGGTCGGGCGGGTGACATGACGAGAAAATAGATTTTAATTAGATTCGGGCGGGTGGCGGTTGAACCATCCGGAAATATTTAATATACATGGTTCTGGGATCGGTATCCTTTGCCATTCAAAGAGCCATTTAAGACCCGTGTTACAAAGCGAAGAAGACAATAGGAGACGCTAATATTCTCTAGAATGACTGCCGGCAGTCACCCAGGTAATAAGTATTAGGGCGTGCTATGAAGTCATTGACTTTGTCGCCCTCTACAACATGTACGATCTGCTCGTCAGTCCAGCATCATGTTGTGTGTGGCTTCCGCAGACACACGCACATGACTGCAAGGCACAGAGTACACTACTGGTTGTGATATAAACAATTTTAACACTCTTAGTAATATGCGCCACGCTGTGAAGCCACACCAAACAAGATTGACAAACACATTTCGAGAGGACATCCTCCCAGTAACACAACATAAACGCAACACAACACATACCCAGAATCCTTTGTATCCATGACACTTCCTGACTATTTTATACACCCCGCTAGCAGCAAACCCCGCCACCCCGTGCGTCGGTAAGGTGGGCGGGGTTGGGGGCGCGGGGGTGTAAAATATATTCAGGCTGTGTCACGGATACAAAGGATTCTGGGTATTTGTTGTGTTGCGTTTATGTTGTGTTACTGTGAGGATGTTCTCCCGAAATATGTTTGTCAATCTTGTGTGGTGTGGCTTCACAGCGTGGCGCATATTAGTTAAGTGTTAAAGTTGTTTATATCACAACCATCAGTGTACTCTGTATCACCCAGTATGCCTTTCAATCTTGTACGTGTGATTGCGGAAGCTGCACACAACATGTTGACACACTAATAATTAATGTGTGCATGTTGTTGAAGATGTCAAAGGCAATGGCTTCACAGCACGCCCATATCCTTGTCATCAGGATGAACGGCAATTGGATAATCGCGAGAACGATAGCGGCTCCAATTGTCTTCATTACTCTGTGAAACGGGTTTAAATAGCTCTGTGAGTGGTAAAGGTGGCCAATCTCTGGTGTATTTCAGCGGGCGGGCGGCGGGAGGTTGCGTTTCTGATTAAATGTTGGTTCAGGGGGACGGCGGGTAGATGACAACTTTGGTGATGAGGTTGCGGATGATATAATTTGTATACAAAATGTATTCATTTTATGTTCATGCAATGATACCAGAATGCCTTACAAGAAATGAATCCAGGAAATCAGTCTGTTACCAAGTGATAATAATACAAGGAGATGGTAATACAACAAGTTATATGCACCTGGATTCATGCTTTGGTGTAAACAATTATTTTTGAAAAAAGCTTTAATTCATAGTATGTTGCTTTGATTATTAGTTAAATGAGAAACTATAAAAGTTAAGGAAATCTTGACTGAATGCAGTACTTCAAAATATGCAAACATAGTTTCCGCACGGTCGCTGCAATAGAGAGTACATGAGAGCAGTGGTGTGAGGAAGCTGTGATCTGTGTGCGGAAGTTGGGTTTTTTTTGGTTGCCATGTTTTTCATTACAAACAGGTTGAAAGTAGCATTTCATTGTTGACTATTTATCAAATAAAAAGGTTATGGCAATCAGGCAACAAAGGAAGCCCAAACACCAGGATTGTCACGCCTATGGTTCATGTTTTGTTTTGGTAATGCTATGTTTACTTTTTTGGACATTTAGTTCTGTTTTGCATTTCTTTGTTTGTCTTGTTACCATGCCAACTGATTTAGTTTTCATCCGTCATATCTGATCATGAGTTCTGTAAGGCCATACTACCCTGAGCACCCCCAATCTCATCTGTTCTCAATGCTAAGGAGTGTCTGGCCTGGTTAGTACTTGGATGGGAGACTGCCTAGGAAAACCAGGTGCTTTTGACCTTTGGACTCTAAGTTCCTTTTTTTTTCACTCCCTGTTTTGTTACCATGACGACCAATCAGTTCACCTGTCTTGTCTCACACCAGTTTTCACTTATCATGTTCATTATTTAAGCCACAGTTACCAGGTAGTCAGGCTGGCAACATCACTTCCTTCACGACCTCGATTATCTGCTTCATGCCTTGCTATGCTGTTCATTTTGTCCACGTGAGTTTTTGTCATTCATGCCATAGCACAAGTGTTTTGTTTCATGTTTATAGTTTATAGCCTTTGTGCCAGTCTTTTGTTTCATAGCCCAAGTTTTGTACTTCGATTGTGAGCGCTTTTTGTTTGTTCCTGTTTTTAGTTTATGAGTAAATAAATTAAATATGTACCTACCTTCACACCGTTTCCACTCCATTCGCTTCGCACCTCGGGAAAAGAACCCAAGACCAGGTCCAAGCCTGACAAGGCTTGGACTTGGTCTCCCGGGCAGAAGGGCGACACGGTAGTAAGGCTGGATCAAAAGAGACGTCGGAGGCGCTTTACTGAACCAAAAGTTGCTTTATAACAAGCAAGCATCCTTATACAGGACTGAAGTTCCTGGCGGAGGTCAGGTCAAGAAAATGAGGCACTCCTAACTTGGAGGAGCCAAACCATCAGTTTTATAGTTTTCCTTCCTGTCTGTGTGTTGTCTAAGTCAGAACAGCAAACCCTGGCCATATAAGGAGATGTTGTTGTGTAAGTGTCTCAAAAGCAACTGCTTCAAGTCATATGTTGGCGTCGAGCTCAACACGTAGTCTCTTCTCGAGGATAGGGCTATCAACTTTGCATACCTACAATTTCCTACAAGAAGTGATCCAATCCACCTGTCAAACGAAGGGGCCTCAGCTTATGATGTGCTCAAACTGAATTAATTCACTTCATGGGCAAAATATCTGTTCAACTGATTGCTGCTGCTAATCATCCAAAATGTCTCACCTTTGACTCAAAAGCTTTTTTTGTCCCTCTCTCTCCTCCCAGCGTGTGATTAAAAAGCTCGACCGTTTGGTTCATTTTTGTGATTACATTATCGTCCAGCTTGCAATGAGAAGAGTTGAACCAGAGAATGCAGTGTACCGCAAATCAAAATGGGTTCTTAGCGAGGGCCAGAGCGAGCAATGATAATGACATAATCACAATGAGAGCCAACGCACATGTGCCATTTTGTTCCTGCATAAACTCTTCATCCACCTTCACTGGCGAATGAGCGGCTGCATGTTTTGTGGACGTTCAAATCCTCCTGCCTCGCATTGGTTTGCTTTTTCTTTCACATTACCAGTTAATTCTTCCGCATGTTAGTCGTTCTACTAATCAATCAATCAATCAATGTTTACTTATATAGCCCTAAATCACTAGTGTCTCAAAGGGCTGCACAAACCACCACGACATCCTCGGTAGGCCCACATAAGGGCAAGGAAAACTCACACCCAGTGGGACGTCGGTGACAATGATGACTATGAGAACCTTGGAGAGGAGGAAAGCAATGGATGTCGAGCGGGTCTAACATGATACTGTGAAAGTTCAATCCATAATGGATCCAACACAGTCGCGAGAGTCCAGTCCAAAGCGGATCCAACACAGCAGCGAGAGTCCCGTTCACAGCGGAGCCAGCAGGAAACCATCCCAAGCGGAGGCGGATCAGCAGCGCAGAGATGTCCCCAGCCGATACACAGGCGAGCAGTACATGGCCACCGGATCGGACCGGACTCCCTCCACAAAGGAGAGTGGGACATAGAAGAAAAAGAAAAGAAACGGCAGATCAACTGGTCTAAAAAGGGAGTCTATTTAAAGGCTAGAGTATACAAATGAGTTTTAAGGTGAGACTTAAATGCTTCTACTGAGGTGGCATCTCGAACTGTTACCGGGAGGGCATTCCAGAGTACTGGAGCCCGAAATGAAAAAGCTCTATAGCCCGCAGACTTTTTTTGGGCTTTGGGAATCACTAACAAGCCGGAGTCCTTTGAACGCAGATTTCTTGCCGGGACATATGGTACAATACAATCGGCAAGATAGGATGGAGCTAGACCGTGTAGTATTTTATACGTAAGTAGTAAAACCTTTAATGATACTGGCAAGACACTCGGTTATCATCGCTTACGTTTGTTTTGCTTTTGGTGTCATGAGACGTTATGTACGCCCGACCTGTAACGACAAAGTTCGTGCAGAGATGGCACACGCTTTTTGCAAGCAGCAGATCTCATCAAACTCTTGAGTGCTTTTACTTTCCGGAGACTTGCTCGAGTATTTCTCTCTACAAGCAGAGCTGCAACTTTGCCAGCACGCCATCTCTCTCGACATACTGCAGTAAAACAACACATTCAAAAACTCATACCAATAATATCGAAGCGATGATAACGAAACAGGCAGTGTTTTAAGCAACATTCACAACAAATAGAAATGTACTCAACCTTGTGGTATATTTGTTGGTCGTGTAATGGGTGATAAGCCAAGAAGACACCAACAAGGAATCGTCAAACAAAAAGGAATTGTCGAACAAAAAGCCTTATCTTGCCGATTGTATTGTACCATATGTCCCGGCAAGAAATCTGCGTTCAAAGGACTCCGGCTTATTAGTGATTCCTAGAGCTCAAAAAAAGTCTGCGGGCTATAGAGCGTTTTCCGTTCGGGCTCCAGTACTCTGGAATGCCCTCCCGGTAACAGTTCGAGATGCTACCTCAGTAGAAGCATTTAAGTCTCACCTTAAAACTCATCTGTATACTCTAGCCTTTAAATAGACCTCCTTTTTAGACCAGTTGATCTGCCGCTTCTTTTCTCTCTCCTATGTCCCCCCCTCCCTTGTGGAGGGGGTCTGGTCCGATGACCATGGATGAAGTACTGGCTGTCCAGAGTCGAGACCCAGGATGGACCGCTCGTCGGGACACAGGATGGACCGCTCGCCTGTATCGGTTGGGGACATCTCTACGCTGCTGATCCACTTGAGATGGTTTCCTGTGGACGGGACTCTCGCTGCTGTCTTGGATCCGCTTGAACTGAACTCTCGCGACTGTGTTGGAGCCACTATGGATTGAACTTTAACAGTATCATGTTAGACCCGCTCGACATCCATTGCTTTCGGTCCCCTAGAGGGGCGGGGGTTGCCCACATCTGAGGTCCTCTCCAAGGTTTCTCATAGTCAGCATTGTCACTGGCGTCCCACTGGATGTGAATTCTCCCTGCCCACTGGGTGTGAGTTTTCCTTGCCCTTTTGTGGGTTCTTCCGAGGATGTTGTAGTCGTAATGATTTGTGCAGTCCTTTGAGACATTTGTGATTTGGGGCTATATAAATAAACATTGATTGATTGATTGATATTTGTTTCAGCGAGCCTCAGACTAGAACTGCAGCTTCCAGGAGAAAGAGTATGGGCCTGATTACTCTTCTGATGTCCTCTCCGTGCCTAAATACCCCTTACGCGAAGATCCCCACCCTTTGTAACCCTGCGGGGCGGCATGGCGTAGTGGGTAGAGCGGCTGTGCCAGAAACCTGAGGGTTGCAGGTTCGCTTCCCACCTATTGACATCCAAATCGCTGCCGTTGTGTCCTTGGGCAGGACACTTCACCCTTGCCCCCGGTGCCGCTCACACCGGTGAATGAATGAGGAATGAATGATTGGTGGTGGTCGGAGGGGCCGTAGGCGGAAACTGGAGCGGTATAGCTCGGTTGGTAGAGCGGCCGTGTCAGCAACTTGAGGGTTGCAGGTTCGATTCCCGCTTCCGCCATCCTAGTCATTGCCGTTGTGTCCTTGGGCAAGACACTTTACCCACCTGCTCCCAGTGCCACCCACACTGGTTTAAATGTAACTTAGATATTGGGTTTCACTATGTAAAGCGCTTTGAGTCACTAGAGAAAAGCGCTATATAAATATAATTCACTTCACACTTCACAGTCCACCCCAGGGCAGCTGTGACTACAGATGTAGCTTACCACCACCAGGTGTGAATGAATAATGGGTTCCCACTTATCTGTGAGCGCTTTGAGTATCTGACAATAGAAAAGCGCGATATAAATCTAATCCATTATTATTATTATTATAATTATAGTCTTGGAGCATTTGTTGTTTGGCCAGTCAATGTTTCCCTGACATTATTACTCTGATCTGTTCGAGTCGGGTGACCTCCGACCGCTATACTCTACTCCTACCTGTGAGGGCTTCCTACCAAATGTTGCTAATGTCTTTACATTTCCTTCTAAAATCCGAAACCAGCATTCTTTTAGGATTCCAATTTCATGGGGGCAACAGCCACCACTCTCTCTAGCGCTTGTGATGGACATGTGCACTTTTGAAGTGATCTAAGGGCACATTTCCTAAGTAGAACAATCCTCTAAAGCAGGGGTCGGGAACCTTTTTGGCTGAGAGAGCCATGAAAGCCAAATATTTCAAAATGTATTTCCATGAGAGCCATATAATATTTTTTTAACACTGAATACCGTATTTCCTTGAATTGCCGCCGGGTATATAGTATGCGCCTGCCTAGAATTACTGCCGGGTCAAACTCGTTTTGCAAAATATTATTTTTATTAGCGCATGTCTAGAATTTCCGCCGGGTCTAACCCGTTTCGCCAAATAATTAGCATATGCCTAGAATTTCCACCGGGTCAAACTCGTCACGTCACGAGTGACACTTCATCTGTCATCATTTTCAAAACGGAGGAGGCTGATTTCAATAATTTGAAATCGCATAAAGGGAAGAAGATTAAGAGCTATTCAGTAGGATTTAAGGTCCAAGCTATTGAATATGCTAAAAAGAACAGTAAGCAGCTATGTTTTATTAATATACCGTAGCTGCGTGTGTCAAATACAAGTCATAAAATGACTCCCGCCTCCTGGTGGTAAAGGGCGCTAGTGATCCTTCTTGCGACTACTCGGCTGCAAAAGAAGTGACAACAAACAGCAAGAGTGAGCAGCGATTGTTTATTTTTTCCTCTCGCTTGCACTTTTAACATGGAGGATTACATATCTAAAATAAAACAGTTTTCTAAACTGGACTTTCAATCGAAGCAGGAGGTAATAAAGAAAGATCTCCATCCAGACAGAGAGACTTTCAAAACTGAAGAAAGATAAGGAAGACTTCTATAAACAACATTTTTAGAGTATACCGGTAATAAGTCTCTTATTCTTTTTAATAACATTGTTATTCTAAAGTTAACCAATAATAAATATATTGCTTCTTACCATTAATGCGATAGAAAACGGATGGTTGGATTAAAATGCATTAGCATGTTTTAAAATTTGAACCTTATTTTTAACACTGTGATTACCAGCGGAATTATTCATTACTTATCGTGTTAAGCAATGTCAGCTAAGATTTATCTGAGAGCCAGATGTAGTCATCAAAAGAGCCACATCTGGCTCTAGAGCCATAGGTTCCCTACCCCTGCTCTAAAGGATTATGCGACCAAATACAAACACATGCTAGTTCGCAATCATATAAGAAAACGGTACAGAATATAATTTACCACACCCTCTAATATGATGTGAAGTTGTCTGCACACACCCCGCTCACTTTTGAATTGACATCCCATTCTTATTATTTTCATCACTTTTGTGTCCGTCATTTATATACATTTTCATCGCACAGTACTCCATCGGCTAACTCTTTTTAGAGGGTTTAGTTTTGAATGGAATCGGGAAAATACAAGCCAAATTTGAACCCTTCGGTCAAAATGACACACCACTAAACTGTCTACGCAGACCAAAGGTGTTGTGGTTTCAAATGTAAACGTGGTAACGAGAAGAAAAACTAATTCTCCCAAGGAGTGACTGAATGTAGCAAGAAAAAGAGTCCGCGTCATCAAACTGACGACTGTTTTTACACGACAGAGTCCAGTGGTATGATACACGACAACAGGGTAAGTAAGCTAACGTTAGCATGTCTGCATTCTCTATTAATCTCATAAAATCAGATGCACATTTCCGAGGCTTTGTGTTTTTATATATTTTATCTTTATTGTAGGACCCTTGAAGCAAAATAAAGGTTAATACTTGTTATGTTATGGAAGCGTGTCTTAATGAAATTAAACAATGGATGTCCGCTAATTTTTTGCAACTTAACGCCCAAAAAACGGAAATGCTGATTATCGGTCCTGCTAGACACCGACCTCTATTTAATAATACAACTTTAACATTTGACAACCAAATAATAAAACAAGGTGACTCGGTAAAAAATCTGGGTATTATCTTCGACCCAACTCTCTCCTTTGAGTCACACATTAAAAGCGTTACTAAAACGGCCTTCTTTCATCTCCGTAATATCGCTAAAATTCGCTCCATTTTGTCCACTAAAGACACCGAGATCATTATCCATGCATTTGTTACGTCTCGTCTCGATTACTGTAACGTATTATTTTCGGGTCTCCCCATGTCTAGCATTAAAAGATTACAGTTGGTACAAAATGCGGCTGCTAGACTTTTGACAGGAACAAGAAAGTTTGATCACATTACGCCTGTACTGTATATACCTTTATATACATATATACATACATATATACCTGTACTGTATATACCTTTATATACATATATACATACATATATACCTATACTGTATATACCTTTATATACATATATACATACATATATACTTATACTGTATATACCTTTATATACATATATACATACATATATACCTATACTGTATATACCTTTATATACATATATACATACATATATACCTGTACTGGCTCACCTGCACTGGCTTCCTGTGCACTTACGATGTGACTTTAAGGTTTTACTACTTACGTATAAAATACTACACGGTCTAGCTCCATCCTATCTTGCCGATTGTATTGTACCATATGTCCCGGCAAGAAATCTGCGTTCAAAAGACTCCGGCTTATTAGTGATTCCCAAAGCCCAAAAAAAGTCTGCGGGCTATAGAGCGTTTTCCGTTCGGGCTCCAGTACTCTGGAATGCCCTCCCGGTAACAGTTCGAGATGCTACCTCAGTAGAAGCATTTAAGTCTCACCTTAAAACTCATTTGTATACTCTAGCCTTTAAATAGACCTCCTTTTTAGACCAGTTGATCTGCCGCTTCTTTTCTTTTTTCTCCTATGTCCCCCCCTCCCTTGTGGAGGGGGTCCGGTCCGATGACCATGGATGAAGTACTGGCTGTCCAGAGTCGAGACCCAGGATGGACCGCTCGTCGGGTCCCAGGATGGACCGCTCGCCTGTATCGGTTGGGGACATCTCTACGCTGCTGATCCGCCTCCGCTTGAGATGGTTTCCTGTGGACGGGACTCTCGCTGCTGTCTTGGATCTGCTTGAACTGAACTCTGGCGGCTGTGTTGGAGCCACTATGGATTGAACTTTCACAGTATCATGTTGGACCCGCTTCACATCCATTGCTTTCGGTCCCACATCTGAGGTCCTCTCCAAGGTTTCTCATAGTCAGCATTGTCACTGGCGTCCCACTGGATGTGAATTCTCCCTGCCCACTGGGTGTGAGTTTTCCTTGCCCTTTTGTGGGTTCTTTCGAGGATGTCGTAGTCGTAATGATTTGTGCAGTCCTTTGAGACATTTGTGATTTGGGGCTATATAAATAAACATTGATTGATTGATTAATTTTCTGAGGTAAATATCAACATTAACTTTTTCCACAGGCTGATAAATTTTAAAATAAAACAACAAATAGGTGAGCGGGGTTTGGTGGTAGCAAGGAGTGTATATAGTAGCATCCCGGAAGAGTTAGTGCTGCAAGCGGTTCTGGGTCTTTGTTCTGTTGTGTTTATGTTCTCTTACGGTTTGGATGTTCTCCCGAAATGTGTTTGTCATTCTTGTTTGGTGTGGGTTCACAGTGTGGCGCATATTCATAACTGTGTAAAGTTGTTTTTGAGGCCACCCTCCGTGTGATCGGAATGGCTGTTGACCAAGTATGCGTTGCATTCACTTATGTGTGTGTAGAAGCCGCGTTTATCATGTGACAGGGGCCGGCACGCTGTTTGAATGGAGGAAAAACGGACGTGACGACTGGTTGTAGAGGACGCTAGACGCAGTGCCTTTAAGGCACGCCCCCAGTATTGTTGTCTGGGTGGAAATCGGGAGAAATTCGGGAGAATGGTTGCCCCGGGAGACTTTCAAGAGGGGCACTGAAAATCTGGAGGGTTGGCAACTATGAGTATTAGCAGTGAATGTGGTGTTATAATACCGGCGGGCCAGCTCTAATGTTAATTTGGTATTGCCTCAAGGGCCAAATAAATTTACAGAGCGGGCCAGAGTTTGACACCCATGTGGTAGACCATCATAAGTGACAAACATGTGCATATTTTGTATTATAGTGGAACCTCTTTAATTGTACTCAAAATGAAAATACCTTGTGCTCAGAGGTCAATAGTACAGGCTTTATTAACTTGACATTTACTTTACGGTGTATTTACCTAACAAACTTTTTGGATAAATTGTACTTGTCAGAGTGTCATACTTTTTCAATATTTTTATGAAGACGAAACACGGCTTTTACTCGATTATATTGAGTTAATTCCAAGTGCAACATATATTTTGATCTATTGGTTACTGCTAGAAAATAGGTATTTTGTTTTGGCTTGTCAGAGACTTTTATTCCAGTGAGTGCTGACATATCAATCAATCAATCAATCAATGTTTACTTATATAGCCCTAAATCATTAGTGTCTCAAAGGGCTGCACAAACCACCACGACATCCTCGGTAGGCCCACATAAGGGCAAGGAAAACTCACACCCAGTGGGACGTCGGTGACAATGATGACTATGAGAACCTTGGAGAGGAGGAAAGCAATGGATGTCGAGCGGGTCTAACATGATACTGTGAGAGTTCAATCCTTAATGGAGCCAACACAGTCGCAATAGTCCAGTCCAAAGCGGATCCAAAACAGCAGCGAGAGTCCCGTTCACAGCGGAGCCAGCAGGAAACCATCCCAAGCGGAGGCGGATCAGCAGCGCAGAGATGTCCCCAGCCGATACACAGACGAGCAGTACATGGCCACCGGATCGGACCGGACCCCCTCCACAAGGGAGAGTGGGACATAGGAGAAAAAGAAAAGAAACGGCAGATCAACTGGTCTAAAAAGGGAGTCTATTTAAAGGCTAGAGTTTACAAATGAGTTTTAAGGTGAGACTTAAATGCTTCTACTGAGGTGACATCTCGAACTTTTACCGGGAGGGCATTCCAGAGTACTGGAGCCCGAAATGAAAACGCTCTATAGCCCGCAGACTTTTTTTGGGCTTTGGGAATCACTAATAAGCCGGAGTCCTTCGAACGCAGATTTCTTGCCGGGACATATGGTACAATACAATCGGCAAGATAGGATGGAGCTAGACCGTGTAGTATTTTATACGTAAGTAGTAAAACCTTAAAGTCACATCTTAAGTGCACAGGAAGCCAGTGCAGGTGAGCCAGTACAGGTATATATGTATGTATATATGTATATAAAGGTACATACAGTATAGGTATATATGTATGTATATATGTATATAAAGGTATATACAGTATAGGTATATATGTATGTATATCCATCCATCCATCATCTTCCGCTTATCCGAGGTCGGGTCGCGGGGGCAACAGCCTAAGCAGGGAAACCCAGACTTCCCTCTCCCCAGCCACTTCGTCTAGCTCTTCCCGGGGGATCCCGAGGCGTTCCCAGGCCAGCCGGGAGACATAGTCTTCCCAACGTGTCCTGGGTCTTCCCCGTGGCCTCCTACCGGTTGGACGTGCCCTAAACACCTCCCTAGGGAGGCGTTCGGGTGGCATCCTGACCAGATGCCCGAACCACCTCATCTGGCTCCTCTCGATGTGAAGGAGCAGCGGCTTTACTTTGAGTTCCTCCCGGATGGTAGAGCTTCTCACCCTATCTCTAAGGGAGAGCCCCGCCACACGGCGGAGGAAACTCATTTCGGCCGCTTGTACCCGTGATCTTATCCTTTCGGTCATGACCCAAAGCTCATGACCATAGGTGAGGATGGGAACGTAGATCGACCGGTAAATTGAGAGCTTTGCCTTCCGGCTCAGCTCCTTCTTCACCACAACGGACCGGTACAACGTCCGCATTACTGAAGACGCCACACCGATCCGCCTGTCGATCTCACGATCCACTCTTCCCTCACTCGTGAACAAGACTCCTAGGTACTTGAACTCCTCCACTTGGGGCAGGGTCTCCTCCCCAACCCGGAGATGGCACTCCACCCTTTTCCGGGCGAGAACCATGGACTCGGACTTGGAGGTGCTGATTCTCATTCCGGTCGCTTCACACTCGGCTGCGAACCGATCCAGCGAGAGCTGAAGATCCCGGTCAGATGAAGCCATCAGGACCACATCATCTGCAAAAAGCAGAGACCTAATCCTGCGGTTACCAAACCGGAACCCCTCAACGCCTTGACTGCGCCTAGAAATTCTGTCCATAAAAGTTATGAACAGAATCGGTGACAAAGGACAGCCTTGGCGGAGTCCAACCCTCACTGGAAATGTGTTCGACTTACTGCCGGCAATGCGGACCAAGCTCTGGCACTGATCGTACAGGGAACGGACCGCCACAATAAGACAGTCCGATACCCCATACTCTCTGAGCACTCCCCACAGGACTTCCCGAGGGACACGGTCGAATGCCTTCTCCAAGTCCACAAAGCACATGTAGACTGGTTGGGCAAACTCCCATGCACCCTCAAGAACCCTGCCAAGAGTATAGAGCTGGTCCACAGTTCCACGACCAGGACGAAAACCACACTGTTCCTCCTGAATCCGAGGTTCGACTATCCGACGTAGCCTCCTCTCCAGTACACCTGAATAAACCTTACCGGGAAGGCTGAGGAGTGTGATCCCACGATAGTTGGAACACACCCTCCGGTCCCCCTTCTTAAAGAGAGGAACCACCACCCCGGTCTGCCAATCCAGAGGTACCGCCCCCGATGTCCACGCGATGCTGCAAAGTCTTGTCAACCAAGACAGCCCCACAGCATCCAGAGCCTTAAGGAACTCCGGGCGGATCTCGTCCACCCCTGGGGCCTTGCCACCGAGGAGCTTTTTAACTACCTCAGCGACCTCAGCCCCAGAAATAGGAGAGTCCACCACAGATTCCCCAGGCACTGCTTCCTCATAGGAAGACGTGTTGGTGGGATTGAGGAGGTCTTCGAAGTATTCCTTCCACCTATCCACAACATCCGCAGTCGAGGTCAGCAGAACACCATCCGCACCATACACGGTGTTGATAGTGCACTGTTTCCCCTTCCTGAGGCGGCGGACGGTGGTCCAGAATCGCTTCGAAGCCGTCCGGAAGTCGTTTTCCATGGCTTCCCCGAACTCTTCCCATGTCCGAGTTTTTGCCTCCGCGACCGCTGAAGCTGCACACCGCTTGGCCTGTCGGTACCTGTCCACTGCCTCCGGAGTCCTATGAGCCAAAAGGACCCGATAGGACTCCTTCTTCAGCTTGACGGCATCCCTCACCGCTGGTGTCCACCAAGGGGTTTTAGGATTGCCGCCCCGACAGGCACCAACTACCTTGCGGCCACAGCTCCGATCTGCCGCCTCGACAATAGAGGTGCGGAACATGGTCCACTCGGACTCAATGTCCAGCACCTCCCTCGTGACATGTTCAAAGTTCTTCCGGAGGTGGGAATTGAAACTTTGTCTGACAGGAGACTCTGCCAGACGTTCCCAGCAGACCCTCACAATGCGTTTGGGCCTCCCAGGTCTGTCCGGCATCCTCCCCCACCATCGCAGCCAACTCACCACCAGGTGGTGATCGGTAGAAAGCTCCGCCCCTCTCTTCACCCGAGTGTCCATAACATGAGGCCGCAAATCCGATGACACAACTACAAAGTCGATCATGGAACTGCGGCCTAGGGTGTCCTGGTGCCAAGTGCACATATGGACACCCTTATGCTTGAACATGGTGTTTGTTATGGACAATCCGTGACGAGCACAAAAGTCCAATAACAAAACACCACTCGGGTTCAGATCCGGGCGGCCATTCTTCCCAATCACGCCTCTCCAGGTTTCACTGTCGTTGCCAACGTGAGCGTTGAAGTCTCCCAGTAGGACAAGGGAATCACCCGGGGGAGCACTTTCCAGTACTCCCTCGAGCGTTCCCAAAAAGGGTGGGTACTCTGAACTGCTGTTTGGTGCATAAGCACAAACAACAGTCAGGACCCGTCCCCCCACCCGAAGGCGGAGGGAGGCTACCCTTTCGTCCACCGGGTTGAACTCCAACGTACAGGCTTTGAGCCGGGGGGAAACAAGAATTGCCACCCCAGCCCGTCGCCTCTCACTGCCGGCAACGCCAGAGTGGAAGAGGGTCCAATCCCTCTCGAGAGAAGTGGTTCCAGAGCCCTTGCTGTGCGTCGAAGTGAGTCCGACTATATCCAGCCGGAATTTCTCGACTTCGCGCACTAGCTCAGGCTCTTTCCCCCCCAGTGACGTGACGTTCCACGTCCCAAGAGCTAGCTTCTGTAGCCGAGGATCGGACCGCCAAGTGCCCTGCCTTCGGCTGTCGCCCAGCTCACAATGCACCCGACCTCTATGGCCCCTGCTATGGGTGGTGAGCCCATTGGAGGGGTGACCCACGTTGCCTCTTCGGGCTGTGCCCGGCCGGGCCCCATGGGAACAGGCCCGGCCACCAGGCGCTCGCCATCGTGCCCCACCTCCGGGCCTGGCTCCAGAGGGGGGCCCCGGTGACCCGCGTCCGGGCGAGGGAAATCTGGGTCCATGATGTTTCTTCTTCATAAAGGTCTTCGAGCTGCTCTTTGTCTGATCCCTCACCTAGAACCTGTTTGCCTTGGGAGACCCTACCAGGGGGCTTTATGCCCCCGGACAACATAGCTCCTAGGATCATTGGGACACGCAAACTCCTCTACCACGATAAGGTTGCAGCTCAGAGAGGAGTATATGTATGTATATATGTATATATGTATATACATATATACATATATGTATGTATATATATATATATGTATATATACCTTTATATACATATATATATATATATATATATGTATGTATATATGTATATAAAGGTATATACAGTATAGGTATATATGTATGTATATATGTATATAAAGGTATATACAGTATAGGTATATATGTATTTATATATGTATATAAATGTATATACAGTATAGGTATATATGTACTGTATGTATATATGTATACAAAGGTATATACAGTATAGGTATATATGTATATATATATGTATATAAAGGTATATACAGTACAGGTATATATGTATGTATATATGTATATAAAGGTATATACAGTATAGGTATATATGTATGTATATATGTATATAAAGGTATATACAGTACAGGTATACATGTATGTATATATGTATACAAAGGTATATACAGTATAGGTATATATGTATGTATATATGTATATAAAGGTATATACAGTATAAGTATATATGTATGTATATATGTATATAAAGGTATATACAGTATAGGTATATATGTATGTATATAAAGGTATATACAGTATAGGTATATATGTATGTATATATGTATATAAAGGTATATACAGTATAGGTATATATGTATTTATATATGTATATAAATGTATATACAGTATAGGTATATATGTATGTATATATGTATACAAAGGTATATACAGTATAGGTATATATGTATATATATATGTATATAAAGGTATATACAGTACAGGTATATATGTATGTATATATGTATATAAAGGTATATACAGTATAGGTATATATGTATGTATATATGTATATAAAGGTATATACAGTACAGGTATATATGTATGTATATATGTATATAAAGGTATATACAGTATAGGTATATATGTATGTATATATGTATATAAAGGTATATACAGTATAGGTATATATGTATGTATATATGTATATAAAGGTATATACAGTACAGGTATATATGTATGTATATATGTATATAAAGGTATATACAGTATAGGTATATATGTATGTATATATGTATATAAAGGTATATACAGTATAGGTATATATGTATGTATATATGTATATAAAGGTATATACAGTACAGGTATATATGTATGTATATACTGTATGTATATAAAGGTATATACAGTATAGGTATATATGTATGTATATATGTATATAAAGGTATATACAGTATAGGTATATATGTATGTATATATGTATATAAAGGTATATACAGTATAGGTATATATGTATGTATATATGTATATAAAGGTATATACAGTATAGGTATATATGTATGTATATATGTATATAAAGGTATATACAGTACAGGCGTAATGTGATCAAACTTTCTTGTTCTTGTCAAAAGTCTAGCAGCCGCATTTTGTACCAACTGTAATCTTTTAATGCTAGACATGGGGAGACATATGACCCTGTTTCATTTATCGAACCTAAAAACCAATCAAACGCAGCCTGGCAGTCACATGATCACACTAAAAACTGTTTTCGGTGCCACTGTAAAGATTGACATATTAAACGTCGCAGTCTCCCAGCTCTGAAGAAAATGACAGCGACTCGCCGTCAGAAGAGGCTGCACACCTCTTCGATCAATGTTTTTTTTTTTTTACAAACTAGGAAAAAGAACAGCGACGTGCTGTTATCAGTGTCAGTAGAAATTCAGCCTAGAAGATTTCGACTTCCAACTACAGAAAACATTTTGCTGTAAGTTGTAGGTTTTTTATGTTTTTATGTTTTTTCCTGTTATAACGCCATAAGGGACTAAAATGTGCATGTTTTGTTGTGTTGTCTATTTGATGGTCGGCTGATAAGCGACGAGCCAAGTAAACACCAATGAGGAATCGTCGAGCAAAACGTTTTATTTGTTGCAGCGAGCCTCAGACTGGAGCTGCAGCTTCCACTGCCGGGTGCACTTTAACATCATGCCCAGGACCTAATATTTATCTAAATCCTAATATCTATCCTATTATCTTACAATACGCAAATGACACTTGTCAAAGTAACAATCTCACAAATTGAATTGCTATTATTTAGTTAAAGCATACATTCTGCTAAAGTGTTCATAATTAGTGTGTGGTGTTTTGATTTATCCTGTATATTATTGTCGTGCATTCAACTAATGTCTTACATCAAAATGATAGCATTGTTAACATTACAAATTGAGTGTATGAATGTAAATTATATGTTATTTTTATGAGAACCGATTAGGTTCGAAATAATCTCTGAACAAGCTTTGTCCGCGACGGCATCCTTCTATGAGATGTGATGCACTTCACATGTTTATGAACACCCGGGCAGAGTCCAACTGGCTGCTGAAGGCTGCGGAATCCATCGAAAAGGTTGTTCTTTGCAAGTCGATTGAGTAACGCTTTATCAGCTCCTTTTCTCGTATTTCTCATTCCACAGCATAGGCCCAGGGAGGCATCAACACCCCGTATTGACTTGCAAGTCAGCCTGTCTGAGTCAGGATTCAATGTCTTTGTCGTTTCCAATTGTGGTTTACTTTGGCGGAATCTCCCACTACCAGACTAGTATTGCATTTAGGCTCCTCATTGAGACTCCATCCATTTTCTACCGCTTATTCCCTTTTGGGGTCGCGGGGGGCGCTGGCGCCTATCTCAGCTACAATCGGGCGGAAGGCGGGGTACACCCTGGACAAGTCGCCACCTCATTGCAGGGCCAACACAGATAGACAGACAACATTCACACACTAGGGACCATTTAGTGTTGCCAATCAACCTATCCCCAGGTGCATGTCTTTGGAAGTGGGAGGAAGCCGGAGTACCCGGAGGGAACCCACGCACTCACGGGGAGAACATGCAAACTCCACACAGAAAGATCCCAAACCTGGGATTGAACCCTGGACTACTCAGGACCTTCGTATTGTGAGGCAGACGCACTAACCCCTCTGCCACCGTGAAGCCCTCATTGAGACTCTTCACTTGTAAATGTTCTTTTTTGAAATGAAGAGTTAAAGTAGTACTAACATCTTTAAGTGCTGTTTTGGTGCATCCCTAGTCAATAGTGCACAAATATTGACTAGTGATGTCAACATTTGTATATATATATATATATATATATATATATATATATATATATATATATATATATATATATATATATATATATATGTATATAGTGGGGCAAAAAAGTATTTAGTCAGCCAATATATATATATATATATATATTCATTTTGTATATATATATATACATATATATATATATATATATATATATATATATATACATATATATATATATATATATATATACATATATATATATATATATATATATATATATATATATACATATATATATATATGTATATATATACACACAAAATGAATATATATATATATATATATATATTCATTTTGTATATATATATATATATATATACATATATACTGTAAAGACCTGCCCGTGGTAATTTTTTTATTTGTATGGTTTTAGTGTGATATTCATTGTTCTTATGATCGCAAAGTTCATTAGCGGAGAATGACAACTATTGTGTGTCTAAGGAGGCACGGAGAAAAAAAATGTGTGAACGGAAGGTAAAACCTAATTGAATTAGGCCGGTTGTTAGCATAAATTTGGCAATAAAAGATAAAAATAGCATCCGACTTTGTACTTCTTCTGTAGACAATACATTATAATATCATTTGTTTTCATGTAAAAAACCCTTTTGGTTAAGTTGTGGCAGCTTCAATTTTGCCATGATCAGTTACATTAAGGGGGAAACCCTGACATCATTTATAGACTATGTACTGTACGTGGGGGATTAAGTAGTCCCACTTAAAGTGGACAAATATTATTTTGCCCTTAAAAAAATCCCAGCCATAGTAACCCAAGTGTGATAATAGTTGTGATAAGATAAAACCAATAAAGCAAGTTGGATGGTTAGAAGAAAAATCAGTCATGTCCTCAGTGAGCCGGTGTTTGTTACATGTTTATTCAGCCTTATAGAATAGTGTTCAATTGCCATAAATATTGGACTATTCCTAATTATCACATCATGTTTTGTTTGTTTAATCCAAAGGTATAATATTGCATTAGCATTTCTATAGAAGATCCTGTTACTATTTTCACTCTTTATTTAGAGTTCTGATTATTAAGATTGCTGTTTTCATTACTCACATGAATAAATGGCATGTCTTTATGATGTATGTGCGTGTACACAAAGGAGAGGGAGCGTGTTCTTCTTTGTGTCATTTGGACTCTGCTTGTACCCTACTTAGACTTGTTCTCACCAGCCTCTCCCAATCTTTCCAATAGAGGGAAGTTGCCTCTTTTAATTACAAATATTTCTAAATTTAATTGCGTAATTCAATCAATCAATCAATCAATGTTTACTTATATAGCCCTAAATCACTAGTGTCTCAAAGGGCTGCACAAACCACCACGACATCCTCGGTAGGCCCACATAAGGGCAAGGAAAACTCACACCCAGTGGGACGTCGGTGACAATAATGACTATGAGAACATGATACTGTGAAAGATCAATCCAACACAGTCGCGAGAGTCCAGTCCAAAGCGGATCCAACACAGCAGCGAGAGTCCCGTTCACAGCGGAGCCAGCAGGAAACCATCCCAAGAGGAGGCTGATCAGCAGCGCAGAGATGTCCCCAGCCGATACACAGGCGAGCAGTACATGGCCACCGGATCGGACCGGACCCCCTCCACAAAGGAGAGTGGGACATAGAAGAAAAAGAAAAGAAACGGCAGATCAACTGGTCTGAAAAGGGAGTCTATTTAAAGGCTAGAGCATACAAATGAGTTTTAAGGTGAGACTTAAATGCTTCTACTGAGGTGGCATCTCGAACTGTTACCGGGTGGGGATTCCAGAGTACTGGAGCCCGAAATGAAAAAGCTCTACAGCCCGCAGACTTTTTTTGGGCTTTGGGAATCACTAATAAGCCGGAGTCCTTTGAACGCAGATTTCTTGCCGGGACATATGGTACAATACAATCGGCAAGATAGGATGGAGCTAGACCGTGTAGTATTTTATACGTAAGTAGTAAAACCTTAAAGTCACATCTTAAGTGCACAGGAAGCCAGTGCAGGTGAGCCAGTACAGGTATATATGTATGTATATATGTATATAAAGGTATATACAGTATAGGTATATATGTATGTATATATGTATATAAAGGTATATACAGTACAGGCGTAATGTGATCAAACTTTCTTGTTCTTGTCAAAAGTCTAGCAGCCGCATTTTGTACCAACTGTAATCTTTTAATGCTAGACATGGGGAGACCCGAAAATAATACGTTACAGTAGTCGAGGCGAGACGTAACAAACGCATGGATAATGATCTCAGCGTCTTTAGTGGACAAAATGGAGCGAATTTTAGCGATATTGCGGAGATGAAAGAAGGCCGTTTTAGTAACGCTTTTAATGTGTGCCTCAAAGGAGAGAGTTGGGTCGAAGATAATACCCAGATTCTTTACCGTGTCGCCTTGTTTAATTGTTTGGTTGTCAAATGTTAGAGTTATATTATTAAATAGAGTTCGGTGTCTAGCAGGACCGATAATCAGCATTTCCGTTTTTTTGGCGTTGAGTTGCAAAAAGTTAGCGGACATCCATTGTTTAATTTCATTAAGACACTTAATTAAATTAAATTAAAGTAATTAAATGAATGCAATTGCTCCAGTCCAAATGATTAAGAGCTGCCACCTTCGACAATGGAAATAATCAAAACGACACAATTATAATGGAAATAATCGTAAAAGTCAGTGGAAAAGTGATGACAGGAGCAAACAAGCGAAGCAGGGATGCTACGAGTATGCGTAAGAACAAGAGTCATACAGTTTTACGTTGTAAAGAATTGTCAGCATGTCATGTTTATGTGTTTTATTATACTCTTTTTTTACATATGTTCATTGACAATTGCTTTGACATGTTGTCCCTGCAATGAGGTGGCGACTTGTCCAGGGCGTACCCTGCTTTCCGTCTGAATGCAGCTGGGATAGGCTCCAGCCCCACGCGACACAAAGAGGGACAAGCAGTAGAAAATGTATTGATTGATGGATATACCAAAAAAAAAAGTGAAGGGTTGTCAAGCCCCTGATCCTTAGTTTTTCAACAATTTATTTGAATGGTGTATCTCTTTTCTGAACCGGGATAGGTCTCAGAAAGTGTATTTGGAACTGGGAAGTCATTTAAACTATGAAGATGGCTGGAAGAAGGTCCACATCAACATATTTGATATTGGCAGGTAGGACCAGAGCATGTTCCCAGTGTGTCATTGTAATTTTTGCACCACTTGGAGTTGCTAGCACAGGGTTGGGTTTTAAATCGCTCATGGGATTGGTGTTGTATTATTTGGTTAGCTATGAGGTAAATTATTCTTCTGTTTTTTTGGTAGGGCTACAGCATTCTTCTATGGTCTCATCATCTCTACCTGTATCTTCCATCCTTTCAACACAATCGTAAAAGTCAGTGGAAAAGTGATGACAGGAGCAAACAAGCGAAGCAGGGATGCTACGAGTATGCGTAAGAACAAGAGTCATACAGTTTTACGTTGTAAAGAATTGTCAGCATGTCATGTTTATGTGTTTTATTATACTCTTTTTTTACATATGTTTATTGACAATTGCTTTGACATGTTGTCCCTGCAATGAGGTGGCGACTTGTCCAGGGTGTACCCTGCTTTCCGCCTGAATGCAGCTGGGATAGGCTCCAGCCCCACGCGACACAAAGAGGGACAAGCAGTAGAAAACGGATTGATTGATGGATATACCAAAAAAAAAAAGTGAAGGGTTGTCAAGCCCCTGATCCTTAGTTTTTCAACAATTTATTTGAATGGTGTATCTCTTTTCTCAGAAAGCGTATTTGGAACTGGGAAGTCACTTAAACTATGAAGATCGCTGGAAGAAGGTCCACATCAACATATTTGATATTGGCAGGTAGGACCAGAGCATGTTCCCAGTGTGTCTTTGTAATTTTTGCACCACTTGGAGTTGCTAGCACAGGGTTGGGTTTTAAATCGCTCATGGGATTGGTGTTGTATTATTTGGTTAGCTAGGAGGTAAATTATTCTTCTGTTTTTTTGGTAGGGCTACAACATTCTTCTATGGTCTCATCATCTCTACCTGTATCTTCCATCCTTTCAACACAATCGTAAAAGTCAGTGGAAAAGTGATGACAGGAGCAAACAAGCGAAGCAGGGATGCTACGAGTATGCGTAAGAACAAGAGTCATAGAGTTTTACGTTTTAAAGAATTGTCAGCATGTCATGTTTATGTGTTTTATTATACTCTTTTTTTACATATGTTCATTGACAATTGCTTTGACATGTTGTCCCTGCAATGAGGTGGCGACTTGTCCAGGGCGTACCCTGCTTTCCGTCTGAATGCAGCTGGGATAGGCTCCAGCCCCACGCGACACAAAGAGGGACAAGCAGTAGAAAATGGATTGATTGATGGATATACCAAAAAAAAAAGGTGAAGGGTTGTCAAGCCCCTGATCCTTAGTTTTTCAACAATTTATTTGAATGGTGTATCTCTTTTCTGAACCGGGATAGGTCTCAGAAAGTGTATTTGGAACTGGGAAGTCATTTAAACTATGAAGATGGCTGGAAAAAGGTCCACATCAACATATTTGATATTGGCAGGTAGGACCAGAGCATGTTCCTAGTTGCACCACTTGGAGCTGCTAGCACAGAGTTGGGTTTTAAATCGCTCATGGGATTGGTGTTGTATTATTTGGTTAGCTAGGAGGTAAATTATTCTTCTGTTTTTTTGGTAGGGCTACAACATTCTTCTATGGTCTCATCATCTCTACCTGTATCTTCCATCCTTTCAACACAATCGTAAAAGTCAGTGGAAAAGTGATGACAGGAGCAAACAAGCGAAGCAGGGATGCTACGAGTATGCGTAAGAACAAGAGTCATACCGTTTTACGTTGTAAAGAATTGTCAGCATGTCATGTTTATGTGTTTTATTATACTCTTTTTTACATATGTTCATTGACAATTGCTTTGACATGTTGTCCCTGCAATGAGGTGGCGACTTGTCCAGGGCGTACCCTGCTTTCCGTCTGAATGCAGCTGGGATAGGCTCCAGCCCCACGCGACACAAAGAGGGACAAGCAGTAGAAAATGGATTGATTGATGGATATACCAAAAAAAAAAAGTGAAGGGTTGTCAAGCCCCTGATCCTTAGTTTTTCAACAATTTATTTGAATGGTGTATCTCTTTTCTGAACCGGGATAGGTCTCAGAAAGTGTATTTGGAACTGGGAAGTCATTTAAACTATGAAGATGGCTGGAAAAAGGTCCACATCAACATATTTGATATTGGCAGGTAGGACCAGAGCATGTTCCTAGTTGCACCACTTGGAGTTGCTAGCACAGAGTTGGGTTTTAAATCGCTCATGGGATTGGTGTTGTATTATTTGGTTAGCTAGGAGGTAAATTATTCTTCTGTTTTTTTGGTAGGGCTACAACATTCTTCTATGGTCTCATCATCTCTACCTGTATCTTCCATCCTTTCAACACAATCGTAAAAGTCAGTGGAAAAGTGATGACAGGAGCAAACAAGCGAAGCAGGGATGCTACGAGTATGCGTAAGAACAAGAGTCATACAGTTTTACGTTGTAAAGAATTGTCAGCATGTCATGTTTATGTGTTTTATTATACTCTTTTTTACATATGTTCATTGACAATTGCTTTGACATGTTGTCCCTGCAATGAGGTGGCGACTTGTCCAGGGCGTACCCTGCTTTCCGTCTGAATGCAGCTGGGATAGGCTCCAGCCCCACGCGACACAAAGAGGGACAAGCAGTAGAAAATGGATTGATTGATGGATATACCAAAAAAAAAAAGTGAAGGGTTGTCAAGCCCCTGATCCTTAGTTTTTCAACAATTTATTTGAATGGTGTATCTCTTTTCTGAACCGGGATAGGTCTCAGAAAGTGTATTTGGAACTGGGAAGTCATTTAAACTATGAAGATGGCTGGAAGAAGGTCCACATCAACATATTTGATATTGGCAGGTAGGACCAGAGCATGTTCCCAGTGTGTCATTGTAATTTTTGCACCACTTGGAGTTGCTAGCACAGGGTTGGGTTTTAAATCGCTCATGGGATTGGTGTTGTATTATTTGGTTAGCTATGAGGTAAATTATTCTTCTGTTTTTTTGGTAGGGCTACAGCATTCTTCTATGGTCTCATCATCTCTACCTGTATCTTCCATCCTTTCAACACAATCGTAAAAGTCAGTGGAAAAGTGATGACAGGAGCAAACAAGCGAAGCAGGGATGCTACGAGTATGCGTAAGAACAAGAGTCATACAGTTTTACGTTGTAAAGAATTGTCATCATGTCATGTTTATGTGTTTTATTATACTCTTTTTTACATATGTTCATTGACAATTGCTTTGACATGTTGTCCCTGCAATGAGGTGGCGACTTGTCCAGGGCGTACCCTGCTTTCCGTCTGAATGCAGCTGGGATAGGCTCCAGCCCCACGCGACACAAAGAGGGACAAGCAGTAGAAAATGGATTGATTGATGGATATACCAAAAAAAAAAGGTGAAGGGTTGTCAAGCCCCTGATCCTTAGTTTTTCAACAATTTATTTGAATGGTGTATCTCTTTTCTGAACCGGGATAGGTCTCAGAAAGTGTATTTGGAACTGGGAAGTCATTTAAACTATGAAGATGGCTGGAAGAAGATCCACATCAACATATTTGATATTGGCAGGTAGGACCAGAGCATGTTCCTAGTTGCACCACTTGGAGTTGCTAGCACAGAGTTGGGTTTTAAATCGCTCATGGGATTGGTGTTGTATTATTTGGTTAGCTAGGAGGTAAATTATTCTTCTGTTTTTTTGGTAGGGCTACAGCATTCTTCTATGGTCTCATCATCTCTACCTGTATCTTCCATCCTTTCAACACAATCTGATGATTGTGACTCCCCAGTGAACGCGATCCAATCAGAATTTCTTGATATGGGACAGGTTGTGGAATAATCATGGTCTTGGCAAGTAGGACCAGAGTTGTTTTCCAAATTGTCATTTTCATTCGCTGACACTGCAACCATTGGAATGGCTAGCACATGGGTAGTAGGTCTTACATCACCAATTCGATTGGTAAATTGTGTAGTTGAAGTGTAGGAGGTGGATGAATACTCTGGTTCTTTGGAAGTGGCACCACATTCTTCCATGGTATCTCCCTCTGTACCCCTAGCTTTTGTTTTTTCAACAAGTTCTGCTGATTCTAACTCCATGGTGGTAATGATCCATTCCGACATCCTTAATACAGGACATGTTAAATAATCATGGTCTTGGCCAGCAGCATGAGAGTTTATTTCAAAATGATCTTCGTCTTGAATGGGGAACACGTTGGAAGGTTTTAACTCACCAACAGGATTGGCCTCATATTGCATAGTCGATGTATCGGAGGTAGATAAATCCGTTGCTTCTTTGGAAGAGGCGGTATGTTCTTCCATGGTCTCATCATCTGTACTCCAATCTTCCATGCTTTCATTAAGTTCTGTTGAACCCGACACCTTGGTGGTGGTGATCCATTCAGACATCTTTAAAAGGGGACAAGATGTAAAATAATCATAGTCTTGGCAAGCAGTACCAGAGTTGATTTCCACGGCATCCTCTTTCGCTGATACTGCAACAATTAGATTGGGGAGCACATGGGTAAGTTTTAAATCACCCACAGGATCGGTCTTACATCGCGTAGTAGATGTACGGGAGCTTGATGAATCGTCTTCATCAGAAGGGGCCCCACACTCTTCCATGCTTTCATCGTCTGCACTCGAATCTTCAATTCTTTCCGCAAGTTCTATTGATTCCAACACTTTGGGGGTTGTGATCCAATCAGACATTCTTAATAGGGGACAGGTTTGTAAATAGTGATGGTCTTGGCAAGCTGTACCACACTTTATTTCCGAAAGGTCATCTTCTTTTGCGGATACTGCAACAATTGGATCAGGTAGTACATGGGTATCTTTTAAATCCCCAACATGATTGTTCTCATATTGTTCAGTGTATGATGTATGGGAGGTAAAGGAATCCTCTCGTTCATTGAAAGGGGCACTACGTTCTACCACAGTCTTAGCATCTGTACTTGTATAGTCCATGTTTTCAGCAAGTTCTGCTGATTCAAACTCCCTGGTGCTTGTGATCCAATCAGACATAACTAATATGGGACAGGTATAATCATGGTCTTGGTGAGCTGCTCCGGAGTTTATTTCCAAAATCTCATCCTCTTTCGCTGATAGTGAAACTATTGGACCGGGTAGCACATGGGTAGGTTTTAAATCATCAAGATTGGTCTCATATTGCATAATTGATCTATGGGAAGTAGAATAATCCTCTGGTTCTCTGAAAGTGGCACCGCGTTGTTCCATGGTCTCATCATCTCTACTTGTATTTTCCATGTGTTCATCAAGTTCTACTGATTGCAATTCCCGGGTGGTAGTGATCCAGTGAGACATACTGCTAATCGTCAAATAATCATGGTCTTGCCAAGCAGTACCAGAATCAATTTCCAAAATGTCATCATTTTTTGCTGATACCGCAACCGTCGGAACTGGTAAACCAACAACAGGATTTGTCTCACATTGCATAGTTGATGTATGGGAGGTAGATACATCTGCTGGTTCTTTGGATAGGCCACCACCTTTTTCCATGGTCGTTCCATCTATACCCGTATATTTCATGCTTTCAACAAGTTCTACTGAATTGTGAGGATTTGTCTCACATTGTATATTTGATGTATGGGAGGTAGATACATCTGCTGGTTCTTTGGATGGGCTACCACCTTTTTCCATGGTCGTTCCATCCATACCCGTATATTTCATGCTTTCAACAAGCTCTACTGATTCTAACTCCGTGGCAGTAGTGATCCAATCAGACATATTTAATACAGGACAGTTTGTCAAATAATCATGGTCTTGGCAAGCTGTACCAGAGTTTAATTCCAAAGTGTCCTCTTCTTTCACTGATAGTGCAACCATTGAAACATTGGTAGGTTTTAAATCACCTACAAGATTGCTCTCAAATTGTGTCGTAGATATAGGGGAGCTAGGTCCAATCTCTGGTTCTTTGGAAGCGCCAACAAATTCTCTCTTGGTCTCATCATCTGGATCTGTAATTTCCATGCTTTCAAGAAGTTGTGTTGATTTTAACTCCATGGTGTTAGTGATCCAGTCAAATATACCTGATATGGGACAGGCTGTTAAATAATCATTGTCTTGGCAAGTACATCCAGAGTTAGGTAGCAAATGGCTGTATTTCAAATCATCAATGGGATCATTATCATAGAACGTAGGTGATATATTCAAGTCAAATGAATCCTCTGATTCTATGGAAGAAGTGTAATCAGATTCCATCATGGTTTCATCTTCTCTATCAGAAACTGACGTGGTTTCGAAAGTCTCGGATGACTCAGAACCCCTGGGAGATGTAATCAAATTGAACATATTTGACTTGGGACAAGTTGTTGAATCATCTTTCTCTTGGCAGCTTGGACCAGGGTGCATTTCTAAAGTTTCATCATCTTTCCATTCCATTTCTCTTACTTCAGCACCTGGAGTTGGTTGAAAATGAGTATATTTTGAATTACCAATGAGATTAGTCTCATAGAGTCTTGTTGAAGAAGCAGATGAACCGTCCAGTAGTTTGGAAGGTGCACCACTAGACTTTGCCATTGTATCTTCATCTCTAGTTGTAACTTCCATGCTTTTATTAAGTTCTGCTGATTCTGACTTCCTGGAGGATATAATCCAATCCGAAAAACTTGATATGGGACAGGCTGTTGCCTCACATTGTTCTTTCCACGTAAGACTAGTGTTTGCAATAAAAGTGTCATCATACTTTGGTATTATTGCGACATTTGGTGTTGGTTGAAATCTGGTAGGTTTTAACTCACCGATGGGATTGGTCTCATTGAGTATAGTTGGTATTGGGGAGGGAAATGAGTCATCAGCTTCTTTGGAAGTAGCGTCGCAATCTTCTGCAATGATCTCTTCCTCTCTATCCATGCTTTTAAAATGATTTGGTGACTCTAACCTACTGGTAGATGAGAGCCAATCACATACCCTTGAGGTATGACTAGTTGTCAAATCGTCTTGCCCTTGGCCAGTAGGACCAGAATATACTTCCAAAGTGTTATAATCATTCATGATTACTGTGGCATCTACAGTTGGCAACACATCTGTAGGTTGTATATCACCAATAGGATTAATCATATTGAGCATTGTTGATAAGGAGGCAACTGAATCATTTGCTTCCGTGGAGGTGGGGCCACCCATTTCTGCCACGGTCTCATCGTCTTGACCAGCTTTTTCCATGCCTTCAAAAAAATCTGCCATTTCAAAACCGTTTGGGGACATCCAATCAAACATCTTTGATTTGGAGCTGGATGTCAAATCATCATATTCTTGGCAAGTAGGAACAGAAAGTTCTTTCATAATGACATCATTCGCTATTCCAGCATTTTCTGGAGTTGGTAGCACATGTGTGGGTTCTAAAGCACCAGTTGGAATGGTTCCATACAGCGTAGTTGATATAGTGAGAGTAGCAGACTTGTGTGTTTCGTTTGAAGTGGGGTAACTTGTTTCTGCTGCCTTGCACACATCATGTCTACTTTTATTTTCTATTTGTTCAAAAGCAACTGTTGATTCTGAATCACAAGTTGACGAGATCCAGTCTGGAACTTTTGTTATGGAACTGGGTATTAGGTCATCTTGCTCTTTTCCTGTAGGACCAGAATATACCTCCAAAGTGTTATAGTCATTCAAAATTAAGGTAGCATCTATATTTGGTAACACATTTGTAGGTTTTGTATCAACAGTATGATCAATCTTATTGAGCATCGTTGATATGGAGAACTCATCTGAATCCTCTGCTTCTGCGGAAGTAGGGTCACCAGTTTCTGCCACAGTCTCATCTTTAACAGCCATATCCATGCCTTCAAAAACTCCTGCCATATCAAAACTATTTGGAGACATGATCCCATCGAACATATTTGATACGGAGCTGGGTATCAAATAATCTTGCTCTTGGCAAGTAGGAACTGAATGTTCCTTCATGAGGACATATTTCGGTATTCCCGCATTTCCTGGAGTTGGTAGCACATGTGTGGGTTCTAAAGCCCCAGTGTGAATGGTCCCATACTGTTTGGTTGATATAATGGCAGAAGGAGATTTGTGTCTTTCATTAGAAGTGGGGTCAAAACTTTCTTCTGCCATGCACAGATCATGTCTACCTGTAACTTCCATTTGTTCAGAAGCAACTGTGGATTCTGAATCATAAGTGGAAGAGATGCAGTCTGGAAATGTTGTTTTGGGACTGGGTATTGAGTCATCTTGCTCTTGTCCAGTAGGACCAGAATATACTTCCACAGTGTTATAATCATTCGCAATTACTGTGGCATTTTTAGTTGGTAACACATCCGAAGGTTTTGTATCAACAGTACGATTAATCTTATTGAGCATCGCTGATACAGAGAAGACATCTGAATCCTCTGCTTCTGCGGAACTAGGGCCACCAGTTTCATCCACAGTCTCATCTTTACCAGCCTTTTCCATGCCTTCAAAAACGTCTGCCATTTCCAAACCATTTGGGGACATGATCCATTCGAACATTTTTGTAATGGAGCTGGTTGTCAAATCCTCTTGCTCCTGGCAAGAAGGAACAAAATGTTCCTTCATACTGACATCTTTCGCTATTCCTGCATTGCCTGGGGTTGGTTCTAAAACAGTGGTAATGGTCCCATTCAGTGTGGTTGATATGGTGGCAGTTGCAGATTCATGTTTTTCTTTAGAAGTGGGGCCCCTTGTTTCCTCTGCCATGTACCCATTATGTCTACCTGTAACTTCTATTCGTTCAGAAGCAACTTTTGATTCTGAATCATAAGTGGACGAGATCCAGTCTGGAAATGTTGTTATGGGACTGGGTATTGAGTCATCTTGCTTGTGTCCAAAATATACATTCAAAGTGTTATAATCATTCACAATTTCTGTAGCATCTATAATTGGTAACTCTTCCATAGGGTTTGTATCAACATTACGATTAATCTTATTGAACATCGCTGATACCGAGAAGACATCTGAATCCTCTGCTTCTGTGGAAATAGGACCACCAGTTTTTCCCAAAGTCCCATCTTTACCAGCACTTTCCATGCCTTCAAAAACATCTGCCATTTCCAAACCATTTGGGGACATGATCCAATCAAGCATTTTTGTGATGGAGCTGGTTGTCAAATCCTCATGCTCCTGGCAAGGAGGAAGAGAATGTTCTTTCATAATGACATCTTTAGCAATTCCTGCATTGTCTGGGGTTGGTAGCACACGTGTGGGTTGTAAAGGACTAGTGGTAATGGTTCCATACAGTGCGTTTGACATAGTGGCAGTCGCAGATTCATGTGTGCCTTTAGAATTGGGGCCCCTTGTTTTCTCTGCCATGCACACATCATGTCTACCTGTAACTTCTATTCGTTCGAAAGCAGCTGTTGATTTTGAATCATAAGAGGACGAGATCCAGTCTGGAAATGTTCGTATGGGACTGGGTATTGAGTCATCTTGCTCTTTTCCAGTAGGACCAGAATATACCTCCAAAGTGTTATAATCATTCACAATTTTGTTGGCATCTATAGTTGGTAACACATTCATCGGGTTTGTATCAACAGTACGATTAATCTTATTGAACAACGTTGATACAGAGAACACAACTGAATCCTCTGCTTCTGCGGAAGTAGGGCCACCAGTTACTGCCACAGTCTCATCTTTACCAGCCTTTTCCATGCCTTCAAAAACATCTGCCATTTCAAAACCATTTGGAGACGTGATCCAATCAAACCTTTTTTTAATGGAGCTGGTTGACGAATCATCTTGCTCTTGGAAAGGAGGAACAGAGTGTTCTTCAATAGTGACATTGTTCGCTATTCTTGGGTTATGTGGGGTTGGTAGCACATGTCTGGGTTGGAAAGCACTAGTGGTAATGGTGCCATATTGTGCAGTTGATATAGTGGCAGAATCAGATTTGAGTCTTTCTTTAGAAGTGTGGCCCCTTGTTTTTTCTGCCATGCACACATTATGTCTGTCCGTAACTTCTATTCGTTTGGATGCAACTGTTGATTCTGAGTCATAAGTGGACGAGATCCAGTCGGGAAATGTTGTTATAGGACTAGGTGTTGAGTCATCTTGCGCTTGTCCAGTAGGACCAGAATATACTTCCAAAGTATTATAATCATTCACAATTTTGTTGGCATCTATACTTGGTAACACATCCATAGGGTTTGTATCAACAGTACGATTAATCTTATTGAACATCGTTGATACAGAGAAGTCATATGAATCCTCAGCTTCTGCAGAAGTAGGGCCACCAGTTTCCGCCACAATCTCATCTTTACCAGCCTTTTCCATGCCTTCAAAAACATCTGCCATTTCAAAACCATTTGGAGACATCATCCAATCCAACTTTTTTGTAATGAAGCTGGTTGCCGAATCATCTTGCTCTTGGAAAGGAGGAACAGAGTGTTCTTCAATAGTGACATTGTTCGCTCTGCTTGGATTATGTGGGGTTGGTAGCACATATCTGGGTTGGAAAGCATTAGTGGTAATGGTACCATACAGTGCAGTTGATATAGTGGCAGAATCAGATTTGAGTCTTTCTTTAGAAGTGTGGTCACTTGTTTCTTCTGCCATGCACACATTATGTCTGTCTGTAACTTCTATTCCTTTAGATGCAACTGTTGATTCTGAGTCATAAGTGGACGAGATCCAGTCTGGAAATGTTGGTATGGGACTGGGTATTGAACCATCTTGCTCTTGTCCAGTAGGACCAGAATATACCTCCAAAGTGTTATAATCATTCACAATTTCGTTGGCATCTATAGTTGGTAACACATCCATAGGGTTTGTATCAACAGTACGATTAATCTTATTGAACATCGTTGATACAGAGAAGACATCTGAATCCTCTGCTTCTGCGGAAGTAGGGCCACCAGTTTCTGCCACGGTCTCATCTTTACCTGCCTTTTCCATGCCTTCAAAAACATCTGCCAGTTTAAAACCATTTGGAGATGTGATCCATTCCAACTTTTTTGTAATGAAGCTGGTTGCCGAATCATCTTGCTCTTGGAAAGGAGGAACAGAGTGTTCTTCAATAGTGACATTGTTTGCTATTCTTGGATTATGTGGGGTTGGTAGCACATGTCTGGGTTGAAAAGCACTAGTGGTAATGGTCCCATACAGTTTGGTTGATATAGTGGCAGAATCAGATTTGAGTCTTTCTTTAGAAGTGTGGTCACTTGTTTCTTCTGCCATGAACACATCATGTCTATCTGTAACTTCTATTCCTTTAGATGCAACTGTTGATTCTGAGTCATAAGTGGATGAGATCCAGTCTGGAAATGTTGTTATAGGACTAGGTGTTGAGTCATCTTGCGCTTGTCCAGTAGTACCAGAATATACCTCCATAGTATTATAATCATTCACAATTTCGTTGGCATCTATAGTTGGTAACACATCCATAGGGTTTGTATCAACAGTACGATTAATCTTATTGAACATCGTTGATACAGAGAAGTCATCTGAATCCTCTGCTTCTGCGGAAGTAGGGCCACCAGTTTCTACCACAGTCTCATCTTTACTGGCCTTTTCCATGCTTTCAAAATCATTTGGAGACATGATCCAATCAAATATTTTTGTAATGGAGCTGTTTGCCGAATCATCTTGCTCTTGGAAAGGAGTAGAGTGTTCTTCCATACTGACACTGTTCGCTTTTCCTGCATTATCTGGGGTTGGTAGCAGATGTCTGGGTTGCAAAGTTGCAGAATCAGATTTGAGTCTTTCTTTAGAAGTGTGGTCATTTGTTTCTTCTGCCATGCACACATTATGTCTATCTGTAACTTCTATTCGTTTGGAAGCAACTGTTGATTCTGAATCATATGTGGACAAGATCCAGTCTGCAAATGTTGTTATGGGACTGGCTATTAAGTCATCTTGCTTTTGTCCAGTAGGACCAGAATACACCCCCAAAGTGTTATAATCATTCAGAATTTCGTTGGCATCTATAGTTGGTAACACATCTGAATGTTTTGTTTCAACAGTACGATTATTTTCAATGAGCATTGCTGATACAGAGAAGACATCTGAATCCTCTGCTTCTGTGGGAGTAGGGCCACCACTTTCTGCCACAGTCTCATCTTTACTTGCCTTTTCCATGCCTTCGAAAACATCTGCCATTTCAAAACCATTTGGAGACATGATCCAATCCAACTTTCTTGTAATGAAGCTGGTTGCCGAATCATCTTGCTCTTGGAAAGGAGGAACAGAGTGTTCTTCAATAGTGACATTGTTCACTATTCTTGGATTATGTGGGGTTTGTAGCACATGTCTGGGTTGAAAAGCACTAGTGGTAATTGTCCCACACAGTGCAGTTGATATAGTGGCAGAATCAGATTTGAGTCTTTCTTTAGAAGTGTGGTAACTTGTTTCTTCTGCCATGCACACATTATGTCTATCCGTAACTTCTATTCGTTTAGATGCAACTGTTGATTCTGAGTCGTAAGTGGACGAGATCCAATCTGCAAATGTTGTTATGGGACTGGGGATTGATCCATCTTGCTCTTGTCCAGTAGGACCAGAATATACCTCCAAAGTGTTGAAATCATTCACAATTTTGTTGGCATCTATAGTTGGTAACACATCCATAGGTTTTGTATCAACAGTATGATTAATCTTATTGAACATCGTTGATACAGAGAAGACATCTGAATCGTCTGCTTCTGCGGAAGTAGGGCCACCAGTTTCTGCCACGGTCTCATCTTTACTTGCCTTTTCCATGCCTTCAAAAACATCTGCCAGTTTAAAACCATTTGGAGATGTGATCCATTCCAACTTTTTTGTAATGAAGCTGGTTGCCGAATCATCTTGCTCTTGGAAAGGAGGAACAGAGTGTTCTTCAATAGTGACATTGTTTGCTATTCTTGGATTATGTGGGGTTGGTAGCACATGTCTGGGTTGAAAAGCACTAGTGGTAATGGTCCCATACAGTTTGGTTGATATAGTGGCAGAATCAGATTTGAGTCTTTCTTTAGAAGTGTGGTCACTTGTTTCTTCTGCCATGAACACATCATGTCTATCTGTAACTTCTATTCCTTTAGATGCAACTGTTGATTCTGAGTCATAAGTGGACGAGATCCAGTCTGGAAATGTTGTTATAGGACTAGGTGTTGAGTCATCTTGCGCTTGTCCAGTAGTACCAGAATATACCTCCATAGTATTATAATCATTCACAATTTCGTTGGCATCTATAGTTGGTAACACATCCATAGGGTTTGTATCAACAGTACGATTAATCTTATTGAACATCGTTGATACAGAGAAGTCATCTGAATCCTCTGCTTCTGCGGAAGTAGGGCCACTAGTTTCTGCCACGGTCTCATCTTTACTTGCCTTTTCCATGCTTTCAAAATCATTTGGAGACATGATCCAATCAAATATTTTTGTAATGGAGCTGTTTGCCGAATCATCTTGCTCTTGGAATGGAGTAGAGTGTTCTTCCATACTGACACTGTTCGCTTTTCCTGCATTATCTGGGGTTGGTAGCAGATGTCTGGGTTGCAAAGTTGCAGAATCAGATTTGAGTCTTTCTTTAGAAGTATGGTCACTTGTTTCTTCTGCCATGCACACATTATGTCTACCTGTAACTTCTATTCGTTTGGAAGCAACTGTTGATTCTGAATCATAAGTGGACAAGATCCAGTCTGCAAATGTTGTTATGGGACTGGGTATTAAGTCATCTTGCTCTTGTCCAGTAGGACCAGAATACACCCCCAAAGTGTTATAATCATTCAGAATTTCGTTGGCATCTATAGTTGGTAACACATCTGTATGTTTTGTTTCAACAGTACGATTATTTTCAATGAGCATTGCTGATACAGAGAAGACATCTGAATCCTCTGCTTCTGCGGAAGTAGGGCCACCACTTTCTGCCACAGTCTCATCTTTACTTGCCTTTTCCATGCCTTCAAAAACATCTGCCAATTCAGAACCATTTGGGGACATGATCCAATCGAACATTTTTGTAATGGAGCTGGTTGCCGAATCATTTTGCTCTTGGAAAGGAGGAGAGTGTTCTTTCATACTGACATTGTTCGCTTTTCTTGCATTATGTGGGGTTGGTAGCAGATGTCTGGGTTGTAAAGCACTAGTGGTAATGGTCCCATACAGTGCAGTTGATATAGTGGCAGAATCAGATTTCAGTCTTTCTTTAGAAGTGTGGTCACTTGTTTCTTCTGCCATGCACACATTATGTCTATCTGTAACTTCTATTTGTTTAGACGCAACTGTTGATTCTGAGTCGTAAGTGGACGAGATCCAATCTGCAAATGTTGTAATGGGACTGGGTATTGAGCCATCTTCCTCTTGTCCATTAGGACCAAAATATACCTCCAAAGTGTTGAAATCATTCACAATTTTGTTGGCATCTATAGTTGGTAACACATCCATAGGTTTTGTATCAACAGTATGATTAATCTTGTTGAAGATCGTTGATACAGAGAAGACATCTGAATCCTCTGCTTCTGCGGAAGTAGGGCCACCAGTTTCTGCCACAGTCTCATCTTTACCTGCCTTTTCCATGCCTTCAAAAACATCTGCCATTTCAAAACCATTTGGAGACGTGATCCAATCAAACCTTTTTGTAATGAAGCTGGTTGCCGAATCATCTTGCTCTTGGAAAAGAGGTACAGAGTGTTCTTCAATAGTGACATTGTTTGCTATTCTTGCATCATTCTGCGTTGGTAGCACATGTCTGGGTTGGAAAGCACTAGTGGTAATGGTTCCATACAGTGCAGTTGATATAGTGGCAGAATCAGATTTGAGTCTTTCTTTAGAAGTGTGGTCACTTGTTTCTTCTGCCATGCACACATCATGTCTATCTGTAACTTCTATTCGTTTAGATGCAACTGTTGATTCTGAGTCATAAGTGGACGGAATCCAATCTGCAAATTTTGGTGTGGGACTGGGTATAGAGCCATCTTGCTCTTGTCCAGTAGGACCAGAATATACCTCCAAAATGTTGAAATCATTCACAATTTCGTTGGCATCTATAGTTGGTAACACATCCATAGGTTTTGTATCAACAGTATGATTAATCTTATTGAACATCGTTGATACAGAGAAGACATCTGAATCGTCTGCTTCTGCGGAAGTAGGGCCACCAGTTACTGCCACAGTCTCATCTTTACCTGCCTTTTCCATGCCTTCAAAAACATCTGCCATTTCAAAACCATTTGGAGAACTGATCCAATCAAACATTTTTTTAATGGAGCTGGTTGCCGAATTATCTTGCTCTTGGAAAGGAGGAACAGAGTGTTCTTCAATACTGACATTGTTCGCTATTCCTGCATTATGTGGGGTTTGTAGCACATGTCTGGGTTGGAAAGCACTAGTGGTAATGGTCCCATACAGTGCAGTTGATATAGTGGCAGAATCAGATTTGAGACTTTCTTTAGAAGTGTGGTCACTTGTTTCTTCTGCCATGCACACATTATGTCTATCTGTAACTTCTATTCGTTCGGATGTAACTGTTGATTCTGAGTCATCAGTGGACGAGATCCAATCTGCAAATGTTGTTATGGGACTGGGTATTGAACCATCTTGCTCTTGTCCAGTAGGACCAGAATATACCTCCAAAGATTTATAATCATTCACAATTTTGTTGGCATCTATAGTTGGTAACACATCCATAGGATTTGTATCAACAGTACAATTAATCCTATTGAACATCGTTGATACAGAGAAGACATCTGAATCCTCTGCTTCTGCGGAAGTAGGGACACCAGTTTCTGCCACAATCTCATCTTTACCAGCCTTTTCCATGCCTTCAAAAACATCTGCCATTTCAAAACCATTTGGAGACGTGATCCAATCAAACATTTTTTTAATGGAGCTGATTGACGAATCATCTTGCTCTTCTTCAATACTGATATTGTCCGCTATTCCTGCATTATGTGGGGTTGGTAGCACATGTCTGGGTTGTAAAGCACCTGTGGTAATGGTCCCATACAGTGCAGTTGATATAGTGGCAGAATCAGATTTCAGTCTTTCTTTAGAAGTGTGGTCACTTGTTTCTTCTGCCATGCACACATCATGTCTATCCGTAACTTCTATTCCTTTAGATGCAACTGTTGATTCTGAGTCATAAATGGACGAGATCCAATCTGCAAATGTTGTTATGGGACTGGGGATTGCGTCATCTTGCTCTTGTCCAGTAGGACCAGAATATACCTCCAAAGATTTATAATCATTCACAATTTTGTTGGCATCTATAGTTGGTAACACATCCATAGGATTTGTATCAACAGTACGATTAATCTTATTGAACAACGTTGATACAGAGAAGACATCTGAATCCTCTGCTTCTGCGGAAGTAGGGCCACTAGTTACTACCACAGTCTCATCTTTACCAGCCTTTTCCATGCCTTCAAAAACATCTGCCATTTCAAAACCATTTGGAGACGTGATCCAATCAAACATTTTTTTAATGGAGCTGGTTGACGAATCATTTTGCTCTTCTTCAATACTGACACTGTCCGCTATTCCTGCATTATGTGGGGTTGGTAGCACATGTCTGGGTTGTAAAGCACTAGTGGTGATGGTGCCATATTGTGCAGTTGATATAGTGGCAGAATCCGATTTCAGTCTTTGTTTAGAAGTGTGGTCACTTGTTTCTTCTGCCATGCACACATCATGTCTATCCGTAACTTCTATTCCTTTAGATGCAACTGTTGATTCTGAGTCATAAATGGACGAGATCCAATCTGCAAATGTTGTTATGGGACTGGGTATTGAGTCATCTTGATCTTGTCCAGTAGGACCAGAATATTCCTCCAAAGTGTTATAATCATTTACAATTTGGTTGGCATCTATAGTTGGTAACACATCCATAGGATTTGTATCAACAGTACGATTAATCTTATTGAACAACGTTGATACAGAGAAGACATCTGAATCCTCTGCTTCTGCGGAAGTAGGGCCACCAGTTTCTGCCACAGTCTCATCTTTACCAGCCTTTTCCATGCCTTCAAAAACATCTGCCATTTCAAAACCATTTGGAGACGTGATCCAATCAAACATTTTTTTAATGGAGCTGGTTGACGAATCATTTTGCTCTTCTTCAATACTGACACTGTCCGCTATTCCTGCATTATGTTGGGTTGGTAGCACATGTCTGGGTTGTAAAGCACCTGTGGTAATGGTCCCATACAGTGCAGTTGATATAGTGGCAGAATCAGATTTCAGTCTTTCTTTAGAAGTGTGGTCACTTGTTTCTTCTGCCATGCACACATTATGTCTATCCGTAACTTCTATTCCTTTAGATGCAACTGTTGATTCTGAGTCATAAATGGACGAGATCCAATCTGCAAATGTTGTTATGGGACTGGGGATTGCGTCATCTTGCTCTTGTCCAGTAGTACCAGAATATACCTCCAAAGTGTTACAATCATTTACAATTTCGTTGGCATCTATAGTTGGTAACACATCCATAGGATTTGTATCAACTGTACGATTAATCCTATTGAACATCGTTGATACAGAGAAGACATCTGAATCCTCTGCTTCTGCGGAAGTAGGGCCACCAGTTTCTACCACAGTCTCATCTTTACCTCCCTTTTCCATGCCTTCAAAAACATCTGCCATTTCAAAACCATTTGGAGACGTGATCCAATTAAACATTTTTTTAATGGAGCTGGTTGACGAATCATTTTGCTCTTGGAAAGGAGGAACAGAGTGTTCTTCAATACTGACACTGTCCGCTATTCCTGCATTATGTGGGGTTGGTAGCACATGTCTGGGTTGGAAAGCACTAGTGGTAATGGTGCCATATTGTGCAGTTGATATAGTGGCAGAATCAGATTTCAGTCTTTCTTTAGAAGTGTGGTCACTTGTTTCTTCTGCCATGCACACATTATGTCTATCCGTAACTTCTATTCCTTTAGATGCAACTGTTGATTCTGAGTCATAAATGGACGAGATCCAATCTGCAAATGTTATCATGGGACTGGGTATTGAGTCATCTTGCTTTTGTCCAGTAGGACCAGAACATACCTCCAAAGCGTTATAATCGTTCACAATTTTGTTGGCATCTATAGTTGGTAACACATCCATAGGTTTTGTATCAACCGTATGATTAATTTTATTGAGCATTGCTGATTCAGAGAAGACATCAGATTCTTCTTCTTCTGCAGATGTAGGCCCACCAGTTTCTGCTACAATCTTATCTTTAAAAGCCGTTTCCATGCCTTCAAAAATATCTGCCATTTCAAAACCATTTGTGGACATGATCCAATCGAACATACTCGACATGGAGGTGGTTGTCGAATCGTCTTGTTCTTGGCAAGTAGGAACGGACTCTACTTTCATACTGACATCCTTCACTATTCCTGCATCGTCTGGGGATGGTAGGGCATATGTGGGTTGTAAATCACCGATTGTAGTTGATTTAGTAGCAGTGGTAGAGTCTTGTGTTTTTTTCCTAGGTGGGACACCTATTTCTTCAGCTAAACTCTCATCACGTCTACCTGTAACTTCTATTCCTTCAAAAGCAACTGTTGATTCTACATCACAAGTGGATGTGATCCAGTCGGACACATTTGTTATGGGACTGGTTACTGAGAGATCTTGCTCTTGGCGAGAAGGACCAGAATGCACTTTCAAAGTGTCCTCATCTTTTGCTATGACTGCAACATTTGCAATTTGTAGACAGTATGGAGATTTTAAATGTTCAATCTCAGAAAGCATTGTTGATGTAAAGGAGGAAACTGAAACCTCAAGTTTTTCGGGAATAAAGCAAGTAAAATTTTCCAAAGTCTCATCATCTTGCCCCATAAATTTCCTGCTTTCATAGGCATCAGTAAATTCTAAGTCACCAGCTGTCCAATTGAACATATTTGGTGTGGAACTGGTTTTTGAATCATCTTGCTCTCGGGAAGTAGGACCAGACTTTACTCCAAATGTGTCATTATATTCCACTATTCCTGTATCATCAAGAGTTGGTAGCACATGTGAGGATTTTAATTCACCAAAGAGATTGGTCTCATCAAACACAGATGAGAAGAGAGTCTTGGGTAAATCTTCCAGATCTTTGTAAGTAGGGCAAGTTGGCTTTTCTCTGTTTTCAATATATTTGCTTCCAAGGGCATCTGCAAAATATGATGCACTGGTGGTCGTGATGGACATTCTTGATTTCAAACTGGTCTTAAACGAGTCATTTTGCTCTTGACAAGTAGGAAAATCATTTTCAGATATGTCTGCCTCATCTGGAGGGTGTAGCACAAGTGTAGGTTTAATGTCACCTATGGGATTGGTGTCATAAAGCATAGATCCAAAAAAGGTAATTGAATCCTCTGGTTCTTTTGATGTTAGGTCAGTAGGTTCTTTTTTGATCTCATCGTCTCTTCCCATGACATATGTGCTTTCAAAAGCATCTTCGAATTCTGAATCACTGGTGGACATGATCCATTCGGGCATACTTGATTTGAAACTGGCTGTTGATTCATCTGGCTGTTGGCAAGACAGACCAGATTTCACTTCGAATGTATCATCATTTTCCGCTATTTTTGAACTATCTGGTATTGGTAACACATATGTATGATTTAAAACATCTATGGGATTGCCTTGATCGAGCATAGGTGATTGTGGGGCAGTAATATAATTATCCGGTTCTCTAAAAGTAAGGCCAGGAGGGTCTTCTATGGTCTCTTTCCACACAACGTCCATACTTTCAAAAGCTTGTGTACATTCTAAATCACTTTTGGACATGAGCCAATCAAATAGACTTGATATAGCACTGTTTGTTGGATCATCTTGTTCTGGGCAAGTAAGACCAGAATTTACTTTAAAATCATTGTCTTTCACTATCTGTCCATCATTAGGTGTTGATCGCACGTTTGCAGGTTTTATGTCAATAATGATATTTTTCTCATAGAGCGTATTTGATATGGGGGAGGTACTTAGATCCTCTGATTCTTTTGAAGTATAGCCAATAGGTTCTTTCAAAGTCCCATCAACTCTTTTCATTTCTTCAAAAGCCTCTGAAAATTCTAAAACAGGGTTGGACATAATCCAATCACACATACTGGATATGGGTCTGGTTGTTAAATAATCTCGCTCTTGGAACGTTGGACTAGTATGTACTTTCAAAGTGTCATCATTTTCCGATACTTCTGCATCAAAAGTTGGTAGAACATGGGTTGGTTTTAAATTACCGATGGGATTATTTTGATAGAGTACCGTTGATACGGGGGAGGTAGTTGAATGGCTTGATTCTTCAGAGGTATGGCCAGTAGGTTCTTCTCTGGTTATATCCGTAACATTTATGCTTTGACAAGCATGTGTTAATCGTAAACCACCGGTGATTGAAGTCAGACGGTTTCCTGCCTCATCTTGCACTTGGTCAGGAATCCCAGCATTTACCTCAAAAGTGTAATTTGTCTGTAGTTTGGCAAAAGCTGGCATTGGCAGCACATTTGGGGGTTCTAAACCATTAGTGGGTTTAATTTCATAGAGTGTAGTTGAATGGCTTGATTCTTCAGAGGTATGGCCAGTAGGTTCTTCTCTGGGTATATCCGTAACATTCATGCTTTGACAAGCATGTGTTAATTGTAAACCACCGGTGATTGAAGTCAGACGGTTTCCTGCCTCATCCTGCACTTGGTCAGGAATCCCAGCGTTTACCTCAGAAGTGTAATTTGTCTCTACTTTGGAATAAGCTGGCATTGGCAGCACATTTGGGGGTTCTAAACCATTAGTGGGTTTAATACCATAGAGTGTAGTTGATTGAGTAGGGGAAGTAATTGAATCATGCTCTGTTACAGTGTCGGAAAGTAGATATGGTACGGCTGTTTCTAGGCATCCTGTGACATTTAGGTCATCTGGGAGAATTGGCGTGGTCTCGGATGGGGATTGCAGTGCGTCTTTGGGATTCTGACCCCCAACTACTGCTACGTTGTCAGTGCTTTCAACTATGGTACTTAGATGATCACTTGGAACATTTCCACCGCCCATGGAATCAACCTCATGGTGTAGATATGACAGGTTGGGGTTTATGGACTCCTGTGCATCTTTAACAGTAGGATTCCGGGGCGCTGCCATCGTTAAATAATTTGTAGCAACTTCCGCTTTGAGGGCAAAAAACGATGATTCCCTTGTAGATACATCACAACTGATCCTGACTTCATTTGATAAACTTTGAAACATGCACGTTGTTGAGGCGTGGTGCTCTTGCGAAGAAACTCTGGTTGTGTCGGTGTTCAAACTACAATCGAAAAGGTTCTCTGTTAAAATGTTTGTTATGGGACTGGCTTGTTGGTCTCTAGGTCCTGACATTAAGTACACTTCACCATCCAAAACTGCCATGGATGGCATTTGCTGTTCACTTTTAGCTTTTGTATCATCAGGGTGCTTGATCTCAGGCATATTGGACAAGGTGAAGGTTGTTTTACCTTGTGCATCTTTGGCAGTGGGGCCATCAGGTAACGGGACAGTGTTATATTCCCTACCTATTGCAGCTGTGATTGGAACAACTGAATCAAGCAACTCAGCCATAGGACTTAATCCGCCTCCGATCATCCTCAGCATCTGTGATATGATCAAGGTTATTAAGTCTCGTTGACCTCTTGAAAATTGGGTTGTGGGAACTGCATTTCTAGTTCGTGTTGCCTGAGAGGAGCTTGAGTTTGGTAGTCCAGGTGAAACTCCCAAATCACCAGTGGTGATTGCCTTCCTTTGTTTTTCTTTATCATCCTTGTTACTTTCTGGGCAGAGAACGTGGTGAATAATTGTCACACTTTTAGTGACAAAATTGCCCAAAACGAAACCCAGAATTAAGATAGGCATTTTGTCTCGGAAACTTTTAAAATCACAAACGTCTTTGGCGGATATGTTATTCTTGCTAGTGTGCAGTGAGATGTATAAGGCTTTTCTAGCCTTTGTTTAAAAACCAAATATCATGTATGGAATGTTGTCAAATGATGCTTACCTCTGTGACATCATGACATGTCTGAATTATGAAAGTAGTGATTTAATCTTCTACGACTTTAATACAATTTGTCAAAAGAAGTTGAGTTGAGTTGCGTTTGAGTTGATACAAACACAAATGTAGGTGTCTATCTCGGTTAAATGCTATGTGCATGCAAAGCCCCACACATTTACAAATAAATATGACATTTTATATTTTTTTGCTTTGATATTAGACTTATTGTTGTTATAATACATCAGTATTAGGCTGGAAACAGATAATCAACCTGAGGCAAAGTCAACATTGTTGTAGTTCAATTCTGATTTTGCAGGCCAAATGAGCATTAAACAGCTGAAATGCAGCTGTTAACTTACGAACAACAATATGGTACTTTAACAAAAAGTTTCCAGACCTATTGTTGTTATAATACATCAGTATTAGGCTGGAAACAGATAATCAACCTGAGGCAAAGTCAACATTGTTGTAGTTCAATTCTGATTTTGCAGGCCAAATGAGCATTAAACAGCTGAAATGCAGCTGTTAACTTACGAACAACAATATAGTACTTTAACAAAAAGTTTCCAGACCAGTAAACGCATTTTTGAGCCATCCAAGCTAATAACAATCAGAACCAGTTTAGAGAATAAATTGGTAGCAAGATAACTCTGGGTTTTGTGCAACTCATGTATGTCATAAAATTACTTACACTTATGAGTTATTTCAATGCATTCTGGGACTTTTATTATGTACTCAGCTTTCAAAGTAGACTACACACACCCCCAGAGCTAGGCCCATTTTCTTAGGGCAGGGGTCTCAAACTGAATTTACCTGGGTGGCCACTGGATGTAGAGTCTGGCCCGCCCAAAGTAGTCACTTCAAACTCGAACCTGTTTATGTCATTAAAAACTTGCTCAACCCTGTAAACCGGGCTCAAGAAAAATCTATGGAACTCAGCAGAACCCTCCACGAACAAAGACTCTCGCAACTTTATACTTTATTATAAAAAAGAGAAGGATTTTATTTATTTTTTTTAAACATCCTCTTTACAAGAAATAACAGGAATATAGGAAACTTCACCGTCACCAAACTTCACCCAATCGTTTTTGCTAAAAAGTTTCATGAAACGATTGAAAATCACTGTATTGTTTCGGACTGTATCATTCTAGAAACAATGAGATTGTCCCTGAATTATACCGGCGACCACAAATAACGAATATTTATACATATATACAGTACAGACCAAAAAAATTGGACACACCTTCTCATTCATAGCGTTTTCTTTATTTTCATGACTATTTACATTGTAGATTGTCACTGAAGGCATCAAAACTATGAATGAACACATCTTGAGTTATGTACTCAACAAAAAAAGGTGAAATAACCGAAAACATGTTTAATATTGTAGTTTCTTCAAAATAACCACCCTTTGCTCTGATTGCTTTTCCGCACACTCTAGGCATTCTCTGGATGAACTTCACCTGAAATGGTTTTCACTTCACAGGTGTGCTTGAAGAAACTAGAATATAAAACACGTTTTCAGTTATTTTACCTGTTTTTTTTAATTACATAACTCCACATGTGTTCATTCATAGTTTCGATGCCTTCAGTGACAATCTACAATGTAAATAGTCATGAAAATAAAGAAATCACATTGAATGAGATGTGTCCAAACTTTTGGCCTGTACTATACTGTCTCTCTCTCTCTCTCTCTCTCTCTATATATATATATATATATATATATATATATATATATATATATATATATATATATATATATATATATATATATATATATATATATAAACTGTCAGGAAACTGTCAAAGTCACATTTAGGCCTTAAAAAAATTGTATTTTTTTTTTAAGTTTTTTTTTTTTTTTTTAAATAGTTAAAAGTCCCAAAATTGCTTTTAGAAGCAGGCTTACATCCGGTTCTGCTAAACCACTCTTCCACTGTAACCAACAATTACACACCTCATCAGGAAATCATCAAGAACTCACATTCAGGCCTAAAAAGTGTTTAAAAATTATTTTTTTTTTTAAAAGAGTTTGAAAAAAAAAAAGTTAAAAGTCCCAAAATCGCATTCAAAACCACTCATCAACTGTAACCAACAATTACACACCTCACCAGGAAACCGTTGTAGTCACATTCAGGCCTTAAACAAATTGTACTTATTTAAAAAAAAAAAAAAAAAAAAAAATATATATATATATATATATATATATATATATGTATCCATCCATTTTCTACCGCTTATTCCCTTTCGGGGTCGCGGGGGGCGCTGGCGCCTATCTCAGCTACAATCGGGCGGAAGGCAGGGTACACCCTGGACAAGTCGCCACCTCATCGCAGGGCCAACACAGATAGACAGACAACATTCACACACTAGGGACCATTTAGTGTTGCCAATCAACCTATCCCCAGGTGCATGTCTTTGGAGGTGGGAGGAACTCGGAGTACCCGGAGGGAACCCACGCATTCACGGGGAGAACATGCAAACTCCACACAGAAAGATCCCGAGCCTGGATTTGAACCCAGGACTGCAGGACCTTCTTATTGTGAGGCAGACGCACTAACCCCTCTGCCACCGTGAAGCCCTATATATATATATATATATATATATATATATATTATACATACATCTCCTTCTCACCCTGGTGGGGTGGTATCTGTGTCATCCTTAAGCTCGGGTCCTCTACCTGGGAGTTTGAGGGTTCTGGGCAGTATCTTGCCTGTTCCTAAGACTGCGCTCTTCTGGACTGAGGCTTTAGATGTTGTTCCTGGGATCTGTTGGAGCCACTCTCCCAGTTTAGGAGTTACTGCTCCGAGTGCCCCCATTACCACGGGGACCACAATAGCCTAGACCTTCCATGTCTGTTTCAGCTGCTCTTTCAACCCTTGGTACTTCTGAAGTTCTCGTGTTCCTTCTTCCTGATGTTGGCGTCAGCTGGGATATATATATATATATATATATATATATATATATATATATATATATATATATAGACTGTATTTCCTTGAATAGGCGCTGGGGTGCTAATTAATTTAAAACCTCTTCTCACTCCTGCGCTTATTCAAGGCATGCAGTAAAAGTAAGCAGGCGCTAATAATTTTAAAAACCCTCCTCTCACCTCTGCGCTTACCAATGGTATGCAGTAAAAAATTGAGTGTGATGTAAGGATACTGTCACGTGTGGGTCGCATTTTACTGCGGGATCGTTCCTCCAGTACAAACATGGACACTCCGGACAACGTAAAGGTAAGATGGGGCGGCATAGCTCGGTTGGTATAGTGGCTGTGCCAGCAACTTGAGGGTTGCAGGTTCGATTCCCGCTTGTGCCATCCTAGTTACTGCCGTTGTGTCCTTGGGCAAGACACTTTACCCACCTGCTCCCAGTGCCACCCACACTGGTTTAAATGTAACTTAGATATTGGGTGTCACTATGTAAAGCGCTTTGAGTCACTTGAGAAAAGCGCTATATAAATATAATTCACTTCACTTCACATGATTTAATAACAAAAACACTGGTACAAAAACGGACGAAATACACAAAAGAAACGCGGGCCGAATGCACGGAAGCTAATGCTAACATCCCCTGATGGTTGAGGGAACCCCTCATTAAACAGTTCTGTAGAGATGAAGTAGTCTTGTGATTTTTCCCACACACATATATATATATATATATATATATATATATATATATATATATATATATATATATATATATATATATATATATATACATATATATATATATGTATATATATATATATATATACATATATATATATATATATATATATATATATATATACATATATATAGTATCAGTGGGGACGGCGTGGCGAAGTTGGGAGAGTGGCCGTGCCAGCAATCTGAGGGTTACTGGTTCAATCCCCACCTTCTGCCATCCTGGTCACGTCCACTGTGTCCTTGAGCAAGACACTTTACCCGCCTGCTCCCAGTGCCACCCACACTGGTTTAAATGTAACTTAGATATTGGGTGTCACTATGTAAAGCGCTTTGAGTCACTTGAGAAAAGCGCTATATAAATATAATTCACTTCACTTCACATGATTTAATAACAAAAACACTGGTACAAAAACGGACGAAATACACAAAAGAAACGCGGGCCGAATGCACGGAAGCTAATGCTAACATCTCCTGATGGTTGAGGGAACCCCTCATTAAACAGTTCTGTAGAGATGAAGTAGTCTTGTGATTTTTCCCACACACATATATATATATATATATATATATATATATATATATATATATATATATATATATATATATATATATATATATATATATATATATATATATATATATATATATACATATATATAGTATCAGTGGGGACGGCGTGGCGAAGTTGGGAGAGTGGCCGTGCCAGCAATCTGAGGGTTACTGGTTCAATCCCCACCTTCTGCCATCCTGGTCACATCCACTGTGTCCTTGAGCAAGACACTTTACCCACCTGCTCCCAGTGCCACCCACACTGGTTTAAATGTAACTTAGATATTGGGTGTCACTATGTAAAGCGCTTTGAGTCACTTGAGAAAAGCGCTATATAAATATAATTCACTTCACTTCACATGATTTAATAACAAAAACACTGGTACAAAAACGGACGAAATACACAAAAGAAACGCGTGCCGAACGCACGGAAGCTAATGCTAACATCCCCTGATGGTTGAGGGAACCCCTCATTAAACAGTTCTGTAGAGATGAAGTAGTCTTGTGATTTTTCCCACACAAACATATATATATATATATATATATATATATATATATATATATATATATATATATATATATATATATATATATATATATATATATATGTCTTGATTGGATTATCCAGAGAATAGTGCTTGATACCGTGGTAGAGCGCAATATGTAGGTGTGGGAAAAATCACAAGACTACTTCATCTCTACAGAACTGTTTCATGAGGGGTTCCCTCAATCACCCTCATCTCCTGATGATTGAGGGAACCCCTCATGAAACAGTTCTGTAGAGATGAAGTAGTCTTGTGATTTTTCCCACACCTACATATATATATATATATATATATATATATATATATATATATATATATATATATATATATATATATATATATATATATATAGTATCAGTAGGGACAGCGTGGGGAAGTTGGGGGAGTGGCCGTGCCAGCAATCTCTGATGGTTACTGGTTCAATCCCCACCTTCTACCATCCTGGTCACGTCCACTGTGTCCTTGAGCAAGACACTTCACCCTTGCTCCTGATGGGTGCTGGTTAGCGCCTTGCATGGCAGCTCCCTCCATCAGTGTGTGAATGTGTGTGTGTGAAGGGGTGAATGTGGAAATAGTGTCAAAGCGCTTTGAGTTCTTTAAAAAAAAAGGCAGAAAAGCGCCATACAAGTGGAACCCATTTTCCATACATAGATATATATTTATATATAAAATTACACTTCTGCTGCAGTCAATATTGTGTTGCCTTTAGAAGCATTTGAACACGAATGTATGATTTTTTTTTTTTTTATTAGAAAGTGCAGCTGGCTCTGACCAAAGTCTGCCTGGGTGCAATCATCAGAAAACACGCCCCAAGGAAAGGCAGCATATTGAGGAGAAAGGCCAGTGATGATGTGTCACAGTTGGTCCATTTCCATCATTAAAACCTGGAGTCTAATCCTGGAGCTTCTTTAATCTCCTAATTCTGCACCCTTTTTTTTTTCTCCACCCAACTCTTTCCATTCTCTCTATGCTTTGCTGATTTAAAATCATGCAAAAGCGTTCAGTGCCCCCCAGTAGTCTCTCTCACACATTTCTAGTGTTTCATTACAGTCACTCCACTTGATTTGTTCTCCAATCCCTCACATATGTGTCCATGGTGTGTGAAGTAAATTTATTCCAGGTTTTCTCCAGTATTTGTTTCAAACCTTGAACATAATGAACCCCGTGGAAGAAGAAACAGAGCAGCACGGCTTTACTGTACCCCATTACTTCCCCAACTGCGGCAAATCTTGATCCCCACACAAGATCCTTAGTGTAAATAATGGACGGATCAAGCCTCGCTCTGGATATTTCCGTGTACTGCAAAGGCAAACATTATGATTTACAAGCGCCACATGTATTTCATGGATGGTGTGACGGATAGTTATTAGGGTCCGCCTTGCCTATGGCAAAGGACTCCACAGGAGTCCTTTGCCATAGGCAAGGACCCTATTGAATCTGGTGCGTTTTATTATTATTATTATTCTTTATTATTATTCTTCCGCACCGTCGCACCCCAATTTCACCCCTTAACATACTTAAAAACTCACCAAAGTTGACACACACGTCGGTCTACCGTGACACCCCAACATATTAAGCAACCAAACCCCAAAAATGAAAATTGCGCGCTAGCGCCCCCTAGTAAGAGACAAAAAACAGACTGCTTGTAACTTCCGTTAGGAATGTCGTAGAGACATGAAACAAAAACCGCTGTATAGGTCTGACTTAGACCTACATTTCCAATAAAAAACGTCTAAACCCAAAATCAACAGAAATTTAGCAAAAACTCATTCAAAGCAAAATTTTCGCAAAAAATGCTATTTTTGCCTCTGAGCTGCAATTTGACCCCCTTAAAATGTTTCAAAACTCACCAAACTTGGCACACACATCAGGACTGGCAGAAATTGCAATCTAATGAAAAAAAAACAAAAAAAAACTCAAAATTGCGCTCTACCGCAATTTTTTTATAAAACACAGAAAAAACTGCTTCCAGGAAGAAAACACAGACAAAACTGCTTGTAACTTCCGGTAGGAATGCCGGAAAGACATGAAACAAAAACTTCTATCAAGGGCTCACTTAGACCTACATTTCGATAATTGACATCCTTCGGCAAAAATCAACAGGAAGTTAAAAATTGCCCCTTCAAAATAAAAGTTTTGTGAAAACCCGTCACCTTTTTCAAATCAAAACTCCTCCCAGTGCGTTTGTCGTTTCGGCTTCAAACTCGCACAAGAGAGAGATTGAACCCTTTTTGATAAGTTCTCCGGTTTGGATTTTACGCGCCTTCAAAAAACCCCTGCGCAAAGTTTCCTAAAAAATTTCTTTTTTGCCTCTTTAAACTGTAATTTGACCTACTTAAAATGCTTCAAAGTACAAAGTTAACGCTATACAATGCCAAGCGAAAGCCATTTATCAACAACATCCAGAAACGCAAATCTGTAATTTGAGCCCCTTAACATGCTTCAAAACTCACCAAATTTTACACACACATCAGGACTGGTGAAAATTGCCATCCAATAAAAAAACCAAACCCCAAAAATGAAAATTGTGCTCTAGCGCCCCCTAGGAAAATAAACTGATAACAACTGCTTGTAAATTCTGTTAGGAATGTCGTAGAGTGATGAAACAAAAACTTCTATGTAGGTCTGACTAAGATCGGGACTCGGGACACGGCGGCGGCGGCCAACGGCGGACCCGACCAACGCTGCTTGCAGCTTTAATTGAGTCTGTTGCTTTAGTACAGGGGTCACCAACGCATTGCCCGTGGGCACCAGGTAGCCCGTAAGGACCAGATGAGTCGCCCGCTAGCCTGTTCTAAAAATAGCTCAAATAGCAGCACTTACCAGTGAGCTGCCTCTGTTTTTTAAATGTTATTCATTTACTAGCAAGCTGGTCTCGCTTTGCTTGACATTTTTAATTCTCAGAGGGACAAAACTCAAACAGAATTTGAAAACCCAAGAAAATATTTTAAAGACTTGGTCTTCACTTGTTTAAATAAATTCATTATTTTTTTTTACTTTGCTTCTTATAACTTTCAGAAAGACAATTTTAGAGCAAAAATACAACCTTAAAAATGATTTTAGGATTTTTAAACACATATACCTTTTAAATTCCTTCCTCTTCTTTCCTGACAATTTAAATAAATACCGTAACGTATTATTTTCGGGTCTCCCCATGTCTAGCATTAAAAGATTACAGTTGGTACAAAATGCGGCTGCTAGACTTTTGACAAGAACAAGAAAGTTTGATCATATTACGCCTGTACTGTATATACCTTTATATACATATATACATACATATATACCTATACTGTATATACCTTTATATGCATATATACATACATATATACCTATACTGTATATACCTTTATATACATATATACATACATATATACCTATACTGTATATACCTTTATATACATATATACATACATATATACCTATACTGTATATACCTTTATATACATATATACATACATATATACCTATACTGTATATACCTTTATATACATATATACATACATATATACCTGTACTGTATATACCTTTATATACATACATATATACCTATACTGTATATACCTTTATATACATATATACATACATATATACCTATACTGGCTCACCTGCACTGGCTTCCTGTGCACTTAAGATGTGACTTTGAGGTTTTACTACTTACGTATAAAATACTACACGGTCTAGCTCCATCCTATCTTGCCGATTGTTTGTACCATATGTCCCGGCAAGGACTACGGCTTATTAGTGATTCCCAAAGCCCAAAAAAAGTCTGCGGGCTATAGAGCGTTTATTACATTCGGGCTCCAGTACTCTGGAATGCCCTCCCGGTAACAGTTCGAGATGCTACCTCAGTAGAAGCATTTAAGTCTCACCTTAAAACTCATTTGTATACTCTGGCCTTTAAATAGACTCCCTTTTTAGACCAGTTGATCTGCCGCTTCTTTTCTTTTTCTCCTATGTCCCCCCCTCCCTTGTGGAGGGGGTCCGGTCCGATGACCATGGATGAAGTACTGGCTGTCCAGAGTGGAGACCCAGGATGGACCGCTCGCCTGTGTATCAGTTGGGGACATCTCTACGCTGCTGATCCGCCTCCGCTTGGGATGGTTTCCTGTGGACGGGACTGTCGCTGCTGTCTTGGATCCGCTTTGAACTGAACTCTCGCGGCTGTGTTGGAGCCACTATGGATTGAACTTTCACAGTATCATGTTAGACCCGCTCGACATGCATTGCTTTTGGTCCCCTAGAGGGGGGGGTTGCCCACATTTGAGGTCCTCTCCAAGGTTTTTCATAGTCATCATTGTCACTGGCGTCCCACTGGATGTGAATTCTCCCTGCCCACTGGGTGTGAGTTTTCCTTGCCCTTTTGTGGGTTCTTCCGAGGATGTTGTAGTCGTAATGATTTGTGCAGTCCTTTGAGACATTTGTGATTTGGGCCTATATAAATAAACATTGATTGATTGAGTGATTTTATTTAATATTGTAAAGAATAATAAATACATTTAAATTTATTTCTTCATTTTAGCTTCTGTTTTTTCGACGAAAAATATTTGGGAAATATTTCTTCAAACTTATTATGATTAAAATACAAAAAATATATTCTGGAAAATCTGTGTAATTAAAATTAAATCTTATTTCAAAGTCTTTTGAATTTCATTTAAAATTTTTGTTCTGGAAAATCTAGAAGAATTAATGCTCGAAATATAGCTTGGTCCAATGTGTTATATATTCTAACAAAGTGCAGATTGGATTTTAACTTATTTAAAACATGTCATCAAAATTCTAAAATTAATCTTAATCAGGAAAAATTACTAATGATGTTCCATGAATTCTTTTTTTAAGTTTTTGAAAAAGATTTGTATTAGCTAGCTTTTCTCTTCATTTTTTTCGGTTGAATTTTAAAGAGTCGAAATTGAAGATAAACTATGTTTCAAAATGTAATTTTCATTTTTTTCCTGTTTTCTCCTCTTTTAAAAAATTCAATTAAGTGTTTTTTTCTTCATTTATTCCCTACAAAAAAAAACTTCCGTAAAAGGAAAACAAAAGTACGACGGAATGACAGACAGAAATACCCATTTTTTTATATATATATATAGATTTATTTATTGAATGTAAATTGAGCCAATTGGCTATTTATGGCAATTTATTTAAGTGTGTGTCAAACTGGTAGCCCTTTGCATAAATCAGTACCCAAGAAACAGCTCTTGGTTTCAAAAAGGTTGGTGACTTCTGCTTTAGTTCACGGCAAACGTGGTTTTTGAATGTGAGGCGCATTTGCTTTATTGCTGTTTTGCATGGCAATTATTATGCACCAAATATAGAAGCAAACTATAAACAGTGTGAGCCTCCTGCAGGAGAATGATATATTTATAAGCTCTTCTTGTAATAATGGTCCAAACTTACAAGAGCAATGTAACCGCCCTCCCAGTACCTTATTGTGTGAATTATGAAAAGCATTCACACTCATAATCCGACTGTTGTTTCCACAGTAGCTCTCTATCGCTTTCTTTTTTGGTGCACACGATTGTGGTGTTTCCCGAAAATGTTGATTGTTCCCAGCATTAAACGCTCTGCTGACATGCTGACAATGCCATCTGCTCTCAACGAGTCAGTGAATGCATCTTTGCATGTGTTTCTATTTCATCTCCACCATCAGATTGGTCCAGTTTCACTACAGGAGTCCAAACAATGGAAAATGAGAGCAATATTTCTGCAGTGTGCTCAGAGGTAATACTCATATAAATCATTCAATTGTCTCGCCACCGCTTAAAAGGGCATTGAACGTTTTTTTTTGTTGTTTTTTTTCAATTGTGCCTATCGTTCACAATCATTATGAGAGACAAGAACGGATGATGGAAAACGCTTGGAAGATGTGGCTAATGGGAGTCATTGTTGTAGCCTAAGAAGCCCTCTAAAACAGGGGCGCTCACACTTTTTCTGCAGGTGAGCTACTTTTCAATTGACCAAGTCGAGGAGATCTACCTCACTCCTATTTATAATTTATATTTATTTATTTATGAAAGAGACATTTTTGTTAACAATTTAAATGTGTTTAATGATAATACAAGCATGTGTAACACACATAGATTCCTTTCTTTCATGAGGACAAGAATATAAGTTGGTGTATTACCTGATTCTGATGACTTGCATTGATTGGAATTAGACAGTAATGATGATAACGCCCTTTATTTCAAAAATCCTTGAAAAAATTGTTGCGGAGCAGTTAAATGAACACTTAGCGTCTAACAATCTATGTGAAACCTTTCAATCCGGTTTCAGGGCAAATCACTCCACGGAGACAGCCCTCGCAAAAATGACTAATAATCTATTGCTAACGATGGATTCTGATGCGTCATCTATGTTGCTGCTCCTCGATCTTAGCGCTGCTTTCGATACCGTCGATCATAATATTTTATTAGAACGTATCAAAACACGAATTGGTATGTCAGACTTAGCCCTGTCTTGGTTTAACTCTTATCTTACTGATAGGATGCAGTGTGTCTCCCATAACAATGTGACCTCGGACTACGTTAAGGTAACGTGTGGAGTTCCCCAGGGTTCGGTCCTTGGCCCTGCACTCTTCAGCATCTACATGCTGCCGCTAGGTGACATCATACGCAAATACGGTGTTAGCTTTCACTGTTATGCTGATGACACCCAACTCTACATGCCCCTAAAGCTGACCAACACGCCGGATTGTAGTCAGCTGGAGGCGTGTCTTAATGAAATTAAACAATGGATGTCCGCTAACTTTTTGCAACTCAACGCCAAAAAAACGGAAATGCTGATTATCGGTCCTGCTAGACACCGACCTCTATTTAATAATACAACTCTAACATTTGACAACCAAACAATTAAACAAGGCGACACGGTAAAGAATCTGGGTATTATCTTCGACCCAACTCTCTCCTTTGAGGCACACATTAAAAGCGTTACTAAAACGGCCTTCTTTCATCTCCGTAACATCGCTAAAATTCGCTCCATTCTGTCCACTAAAGACGCTGAGATCATTATCCATGCGTTTGTTACGTCTCGTTTCGATTACTGTAACGTATTATTTTCGGGTCTCCCCATGTCTAGCATTAAAAGATTACAGTTGGTACAAAATGCGGCTGCTAGACTTTTGACAAGAACAAGAAAGTTTGATCACATTACGCCTGTACTGTATATACCTTTATATACATATATACATACATATATACCTATACTGTATATACCTTTATATACATATATACATACATATATACCTATACTGTATATACCTTTATATACATATAAACATACATATATACCTATACTGGCTCACCTGCACTGGCTTCCTGTTCACTTAAGATGTGACTTTAAGGTTTTACTACTTACGTATAAAATACTACACGGTCTAGCTCCATCCTATCTTGCCGATTGTATTGTACCATATGTCCCGGCAAGAAATCTGTGTTCAAAGGACTCCGGCTTATTAGTGATTCCCAAAGCCCAAAAAAAGTCTGCGGGCTATAGAGCGTTTTCCGTTCGGGCTCCAGTACTCTGGAATGCCCTCGAGATGCCACCTCAGTAGAAGCATTTAAGTCTCACCTTAAAACTCATTTGTATACTCTAGCCCCTTTTTAGACCAGTTGATCTGCCGTTTCTTTTCTTTTTCTCCTATGTCCCACTCTCCCCTGTGGAGGGGGTCCGGTCCGATCCGGTGGCCATGTACTGCTTGCCTGTGTATCGACTGGGGACATCTCTGCGCTGCTGATCCGCCTCCGCTTGGGATGGTTTCCTGCTGGCTCCGCTGTGAACGGGACTCTCGCTGCTGTGTTGGATCCGCTTTGGACTGGACTCTCGCGACTGTGTTGGATCCATTGTGGATTGAACTTTCACAGTATCATGTTAGACCCGCTCGACATCCATTGCTTTCCTCCTCTCCAAGGTTCTCATAGTCATCATTGTCACCGACGTCCCACTGGGTGTGAGTTTTTCCTTGCCCTTATGTGGGCCTAGCGAGGATGTCGTAGTGGTTTGTGCAGCCCTTTGAGACACTAGTGATTTAGGGCTATATAAGTAAACATTGATTGATTGATTGATAATCACCGTCACTTTATAAGCCGTCCCTCTTTTGTTTGTTCAGCCTGGGTTCATGATTTGCTTTTCAAGCAACGAGTTACGCTTGCAATACTCTCAAGTATGTATATTCTCGCAAAGATTTTCACGCTAGCCATTCATTGTTCATTCCAGTTCTCATGCTGAAGTTTTTGTTTTACTGTTTTATGTGCCTACGTGCCACTTTATTTCTCATATCCTAGCTTTTATGCTAGCGTCCTTTGTTTGTTTTATCCTACTAGCTCCAGCATTTTTGTTATATAGCTCTTTTGGGACTGGGAGAGTGGCCGTGCGCAACCCGAGGGTCCCTGGTTCAAATCCCACCTAGTACCATCCTCGTCACGTCCGTTGTGTCCTGAGCAAGACACTTCACCCTTGCTCCTGATGGGTCCTGGTTGGCGCCTTGCATGGCAGCTCCCTCCATCAGTGTGTGAATGTGTGTGTGAATGGGTAAATGTGGAAGTAGTGTCAAAGCGCTTTGAGTACCTTGAAAGGTAGAAAAGCGCTATACAAGTACAACCCATTTATTTATTTATTTATTTTTTGTTATTTAAATAAATTGTGTATATCTTACCTTTGTTGTGTTCACTTGACGCATCCTCGAGGGAATCGAACCCGGTACCACGATGCTGAACCGGCGTAACAATATGAGGTGGTTCGGGCATCTGGTCAGGATGCCACCCGAACGCCTCCCTAGGGAGGTGTTTAGGGCACGTCCAACCGGTAGGAGGCCACGGGGAAGACCCAGGACACGTTGGGAAGACTATGTTTATGTATTAAAACTCATTTGTATGCTCTAGCCTTTAAATAGACTCCCTTTTCAGACCAGTTGATCTGCCGTTTCTTTTCTTTTTCTTCTATGTCCCACTCTCCTTTGTGGAGGGAGTCCGGTCCGATCCGGTGGCCATGTACTGCTCGCCTGTGTATCGGCTGGGGACATCTCTGCGATGCTGATCAGCCTCCTCTTGGGATGGTTTCCTGCTGGCTCCGCTGTGAACGGGACTCTCGCTGCTGTGTTGGATCCGCTTTGGACTGGACTCTCGCTGCTGTGTTGGATCCATTATGGATTGATCTTTCACAGTATCATGTTCTCATAGTCATCATTGTCACCGACGTCCCACTGGGTGTGAGGTTTCCTTGCCCTTATGTGGGCCTACCGAGGATGTCGTAGTGGTTTGTGCAGCCCTTTGAGACACTAGTGATTTAGGGCTATATAAGTAAACATTGATTGATTGATTGATGATTGATGTCTCCCGGCTGGCCTGGGAACGCCTGGGGATCAATCAATCAATCAATCAATGTTTACTTATATAGCCCTAAATCACTAGTGTCTCAAAGGGCTGCACAAACCACCACGACATCCTCGGTAGGCCCACATAAGGGCAAGGAAAACTCACACCCAGTGGGACGTCGGTGACAATGATGACTATGAGAACCTTGGAGAGGAGGAAAGCAATGGATGTCGAGCGGGTCTAACATGATACTGTGAAAGTTCAATCCCTGGGATCCCCAGGGAAGAGCTAAACGAAGTGGCCGGGGAGAGGGAAGTCTGGGCTTCCCTGCTTAGGCTGCTGCCCCCGCGACCCGACCTCGGATAAGCGGAAGAAGATGGATGGAAGGAAAGTCCGGAGCTTTTTTAAAAATGTAATATCTCTGCTCTAAATCAAATAACTATCATACATATTAAAGTCTGAAATGAAGACTTCTAAAAATGGTTGTGGGTATGGTTGAGTTTTTTTTCGAAAACTTAGTTTATGGAAGTATTTTTGATCACTGTTCGCTTGTAACGTCAATCCTTCTTCTGACGGCATGGTTTCTGTTTGGATTCTAAATAAAACTGCCACACCGTGCAGGTACTTACTCTAACTGCAGCCCCCAGTTGGTGACGGTTATTATTTGTGAGCTAATAACTGCACAAACAATGGCATTCTGTATAGATCTTAAGTATTGTTTTAGATGGAAAGTTGCGCCTTCTCACAAGCGAAGTTCATGAAATTTTGATGTGACCTGGGAGTGTGGCCCATATATTTCAGAATCCATCCTATAGTGAGACAGAACCATAGATGCAGTTCGCTTTAATTGTTGACACAGAATTCCCAATGACATTCTGTCACTGTGTTAAAAGACTGTATTTTTCATGCTTTTGAAAGACCTTCACAATGCCGCTCTAATGTTCTCCCCCAACAGCCTCCTTTGCTACTTACATTCAATAAAATGTTACCAGGAAGCTCACAAAGCCCCACTGTGCTTCCTTCATTATCTAGCACACAATGGTTAAAAAAAAAAAAGCTTAATTTGTGGGAATAAATTAAATAAAGAACTCGAATTGCAAATCAGGGCCACAGGCAGAAGACAATAACTAACAAAGCACAACACTGTAAACAATAGAGCCATGGAGGTCCTTCTGCTTGCCTTTTCTTCTGGGCTGGCAGGACAGGTACGCTTTACATACATTAGCACAAAAATTAGATGTCTGCTTTCCTGTATGTTGCAGTCATTGAATGCACCAACTATCACAGTGGTTCTCAAATTAGGTTACTTGAAGGCATGCCAAGGGGTACGTGAGATTTTGTAAAAAATATTCTAAAAATAGCAACAATTCAAAAATCCTTTATAAATATATTTATTGAATAATACTTCAACGAAATATGAATGTAAGTTCATAAATTGTGAAAAGAAATATAACAATGCAATATTCAATGTTGACGGATAGATTTTTTTGTGGACTTGTTCCATAAATATTGATGTTAAAGATTTCTTTTTTTGTGAAGAAGTATTTAGAATTAAGTTCATGAATCCAGATGGATCTCTATTACAATCCCCAAAGAGGGCACTTTAAGTTGATGATTACTTCTATGTGTAGAAATCCATCCATCTTCTTCCGCTTAACCGAGGTCAAAAGCATGAAAAATACAGTCTTTTAACACAGTGACAGAATGTCATTGGGAATTCTGTGTCAACAATTAAAGCGAACTGCATCTATGGTTCTGTCTCACTATAGGATGGATTCTGAAATATATGGGCCACACTCCCAGGTCACATCAAAATTTCATGAACTTCGCTAGTGAGAAGGCGCAACTTTCCATCTAAAACAATACTTAAGATTTATACAGAATGCCATTGTTTGTGCAGTTATTAGCTGACAAATAATAACCATCACCAACTGGGGGCTGCAGTTTGAGTAAGTAGCTGCACGGCGTGGCAGTTTTATTTAGAATCCAAACAGAAACCATGCCGGCAGAAGAAGGGTTGACGTTACCAGAGAGCAGTGATCAAAAATATTTCCATAAACTGTAAGTATTCGAAAAAAAACTCAACCATACCCACAACCATTTTTAGAAGTCTTCATTTCAGACTTTAATATGTATGATAGTTATTTGATTTAGAGCAGAGATATTACATTTTTAAAAAAGCTCCGGACTTTCCATCCATCCATCTTCTTCCGCTTATCCGAGGTCGGGTCGCGGGGGCAGCAGCCTAAGCAGGGAAGCCCAGACTTCCCTCTCCCCGGCCACTTCGTTTATCTCTTCCCTGGGGATCCCGAGGCGTTCCCAGGCCAGCTGGGAGATATAATCTTCCTAACATGTCCTGGGTCTTCCCCGTGGCCTCCTACCAGTTGGACGTGCCCTTTCTCTCTGGCACTCACCGACAGTGGACGCTCCCCTTTCCTCTCCCTTATCTCTCCTGCTTGCTTCTTTGTTTTGTCTTGTCTTAACTTTCTTGTTGCCTCTTTTTGCACTGCTCTCCAAATCTAAACATTGGAACTATTTAACTGGCCTCAACAGAATTGACAAGATCTTGGGTTTGGGGGAACCTGCTGTCGTGACCAAGCGGTTGTTGCTGGAAACACCACGGACTCTTGGGAGAAGAAGGAGTGCCGCGTGCCTGGCGACCCTTTTCTGTCGAGGACGTGAAGATATCCACCTATTCGGAATCATGACAACAGGACATCTGCTGATTGGAGTAAGCGTTGCTCCGGTTTTGTCGACAAATTGGAAGTTGCTGGCAGTCTTCAAAGTACCTCAAAGCTGCCACAAATGATTGGAGGATGCGGGAAGAACTGTGGATTACATCGGACTGTCTACCCCGCAGTTTTGAGGACCAGTCATACGCAATTTTAGAGTGAAAAGCAAATTTTTATTTTCACTCGCATACAAATCATTTTAACTTGGATTGTTTCCCTGGCTTCGAGACTCTCCCGAAGATAGCTGCAACAAAGACACAACAAACTCCCTTTTTTGTCTCTCATGGACACACACCGGTTGCTGTGAACTTTGGACTAGCGACGGCAAGTACATCAAGGCCGCGTAACAGAGACACACTATTGGCTTATATACACATCCACAAAAAAATATACGCCACACATACACCCCCCCGTCCTCCTAATCCAACGCCCTCGACGCTAATCCCGTAAGGGTGATGAATGGATGGTCAGCGCCTGAGAGCTGCGATCTACCACCATGACCTTGAACTACCTTCCCTCTGTTGCTAGATATCTGGAGATGTATGTTGTAATATGTATATGTGCTTTGCTATGGAGGGTTTTTCCCACTCCGAACTGGGCCCCCTTAGGAGCCCAGTCTGGATTGTACTTTTTTACTCCTCCTTTCCCAGCGTTTACCTTTTTCCCATTTTTTACGGGGCGCCTTATGGCGACCCATCAGCGTTCTTGTTCTGTAATCCTGTACACTGTTTGTTGTCTAATCTTGAACAGGTTTGTGCTGAAAACAAAGTTTCGTTGTACTTGTTGCAATAACAATAAAGACCTACCTACCTACCTAAAAACCTTCCTAGGGAGGCGTTCGAGTGGCATCCTGACCAGATCCCCGAACCACCTCATCTGGCTCCTCTCCATGTGGAGGAGCAGCGGCTTTACTTTGAGTTCCTCTCGGATGGCAGAGCTTCTCACCCTATCTCTAAGGGAGAGACCCAAACTCATTTGGGCCGCTTGTACCCGTGATCTTATCCTTTCGGTCATGACCCAAAGCTCATGACCATAGGTGAGGATGGGAACGTAGATCGACCGGTAAATTGAGAGCTTTGCCTTCCGGCTCAGCTCCTTCTTCACCACAACAGATTGGCACAACGTCCGCATTACTGAAGACGCCGCACCGATCCGCCTGTCAATCTCACGATCCACTCTTCCCTCACTCGTGAACAAGACTCCTAGGTACTTGAACTCCTCCACTTGGGGCAGGGTCTCCTCCCCAACCCGGAGATGGCACTCCACCTTTTTCCGGGCGAGAACCATGAACTCGGACTTGGAGGTGCTGATTCTCATTCCGGTCGCTTCACACTCGGCTGCGAAGTGATCCAGTGAGAGCTGAAGATCCCGGTCAGATGAAACCATCAGGACCACATCATCTGCAAAAAGCAGAGACCTAATCCTGCAGCCACCAAACCAGATCCCCTCAACGCCTTGACTGCGCCTAGAAATTCTGTCCATAAAAGTTATGAACAGAATGGGTGACAAAGGACAGCCTTGGCGGAGTCCAACCCTCACTGGAAATGTGTCCGACTTACTGCCAGCAATGCGGACCAAGTTCTGACACTGATCATACAGGGAGCGGACCGCCACAATAAGACAGTCCGATACCCCATACTCTCTGAGCACTCCCCTACAGGACTTCCCGAGGGACACGGTCCAATGCCTTCTCCAAGTCCACAAAGCACATGTAGACTGGTTGGGCAAACTCCCATGCACCCTCAAGAACCCTGCCGAGAGTATAGAGCTGGTCCACAGTTCCATGACCAGGACGAAAACCACACTGTTCCTCCTGAATCTGAGGTTGGACTATCCGGCGTAGCCTCCTCTCCAGTACACCTGAATAAACCTTACCGGGAAGGCTGAGGAGTGTGATCCCACCATAGTTGGAACACACCCTCTGGTCCCCCTTCTTAAAGAGAGGAACCATGACCTCGGCCTGCCAATCCAGAGGTACCGCCTCCGATGTCCACGCAATGCTGCAGTGTAGAAATCTTTATTTATAATTGAATCACTTGTTTATTTTTCAACACGTTTTTAGTTATTTTCACATCTTTTTTTCCCAAATAGTTCAAGAAAGACCACTACAAATGATCAATATTTTGCACTGTTATACAATTTAATAAATCAAACTGATGACATAGTGCTGTATTTTACTTCTTTATCTCTTTTTTTCCAACCAAAAATGCTTTGTTCTGATTAGAGGGTACTATTTCAATCAATCAATCAATGTTTATTTATATAGCCCCAAATCACAAATGTCTCAAAGGGCTGCACAAATCATTACGACTACAACATCCTCGGAAGAACCCACAAAAGGGCAAGGAAAACTCACACCCAGTGGGCAGGGAGAATTCACATCCAGTGGGACGCCAGTGACAATGCTGACTATGAGAAACCTTGGAGAGGACCTCAGATGTGGGCAACCCCCCCCCCCCGCCCCCTTCTAGGGGACCGAAAGCAATGGATGTCGAGCGGGTCTAACATGATACTGTGAAAGTTCAATCCATAGTGGCTCCAAGACAGCAGCGAGAGTCCCGTCCACAGGAAACCATCTCAAGCGGATCAGCAGCGTAGAGATGTCCCCAACCGATACAGGCGAGCGGTCCATCCTGGGTCCCGACGAGCGGTCCATCCTGGGTCTCGACTCTGGACAGCCAGTACTTCATCCATGGTCATCGGACCGGACCCCCTCCACAAGGGAGGGGGGGACATAGGAGAAAGAAAAGAAGCGGCAGATCAACTGGTCTAAAAAGGAGGTCTATTTAAAGGCTAGAGTATACAGATGAGTTTTAAGGTGAGACTTAAATGCTTCTACTGAGGTAGCATCTCGAACTGTTACCGGGAGGGCATCCCAGAGTACTGGAGCCCGAACGGAAAACGCTCTATAGCCCGCAGACTTTTTTTGAGCTCTAGGAATCACTAATAAGCCGGAGTCTTTTGTACGCAGATTTCTTGCCGGGACATATGGTACAATACAATCGGCAAGATAGGCTGGAGCTAGACCGTGTAGTATTTTATACGTAAGTAGTCAAATTAAATTGAATTAAAAAAATGTTCACAGGGGGTACATCACTGAAAAAAGGTTGAGAACCACTGCACTGTCATGTAAAAATGTACACAGTGAGTAAGTATAGGATTGTTGCAATGGATACATGAATGGCATTTGTGGCAACCACTTATGGGTCGTGTTCAAATACTGTGCAGGACATGCAAGCACATATTTAATACATATATCCTCCCATTTTTCAAATGATCAGTGACTTATCATATTTTCCGGACCAAAGGGCACACCGGATTATAACGCACACTGCCGATTAGAGGGTCTAGTCAGGTTTTTTTTCATACAAAAGGCGCACCGGATGCATTAAAGGGTTCATATTTTATTTTATTTTTCTAAATTGAAAACACTATCTTGTGGTCTACATAACATGTAATGGTGGTTCTTTTGTCATAATGTTGCATAGGTTATGTTTTACAGATCATCTTCAAGCCGCTTTCTGACGGTCGCTTCAGGATGCGCCGTTTTGTGGGCGGTTTTATTTACCTGGCTCACCTAAAACAGCGTCTCCTCCCTGTCATCTTTTTTGTAGCGGTGTAGCGTGCAAGGACGGGAGTGGAAGAAGTGTCAAAAAATTGGAGCTACTGTAACTGTTTTGATGACATTCAGACTTTACTTAAATCAACAACGGAGCAGCATCTCCACGTCCGTGGCTCACGAGTCCAACAACGCCAGAAATGTGTCCCGTCAAAAACCGTCCGACCGGAACTCTAATTACTAAAGTTCAATTAGTGAATTAACTAAACCAACGAAACCAATCATTTTTTCCATTTCCATAGCAAAATATAAGTTAGAAGTTTATGCTACTTCATATTCGAAATGGTAACAGCGGAGGATGAATCAATCATCAATCAATCAATGTTTACTTATATAGCCCTAAATCACTAGTGTCTCAAAGGGCTGCTCAAACCACAACACGAACCACTACGACATCCTCGGTAGGCCCACATAAGGGCAAGGAAAACTCACACCCAGTGGGACGTCGGTGACAATGATGACTATGTCCCATAACAAGAAGATAGAGAAAATTAAGACGCTTGTTGACTACGGACTACAATGGCGGACGGGCGCAAATTTTCAGGACTTATCCAATTCCCAAATACACATCAGCAGGTACCAGAAGGTAAGAAAAGTTGGTTTTGCATAATATTGTGACAAAAAACGCCAGCTAGTTTTTGCGGTCCTTATACACACATCATAGTAATACTTGTATGTTGACAATCCATCAAGGGGTGCGGCTTCATAGCTTACAAAAGTTGTACTAAAACAATTTGACGGATTTTTGAGCGGCGTGTGTAATGTTCTACATTCTCAATGGAACATATAAAGTAGTGGTGTTGTTTGTAAGCGTCACCCTGCAGTCCACACGTATCTCTTATGTGTGACTACCATCTACTGGTCAGACTTATCATTACTTCATGTACCAAATAAAATAGCTTCAGGGTCGGTAAGCACAACAGAAATTAATCCGTACATTAGGCGCACCGGGTTATTGATCAATCAATCAAACTTTCTTTTTGATAAGCTTTTTATACATAAAAGAAAATCATAAAAGAAATGCAATCAATCAATCAATCACAAGCGCAAAGTGCTTTACAAAGTTAAAAACAGTACTCTAGTGACCCATATCCCCCATTATCACACACACACACACACACACACACACACACACACACACACACACACACACACACACACACACACACACACACACACACACACACACATGCAACTATATGGACCAATGATTGCATGGCTGAGTACAGAGGAGACATGTGAGTAAATACTATCACAGGAACCATCTGCACCAGGAGGTCATCAGACCATGGCCACCAGGACGCTGACAATAAATCGCCCCTACAAGCACGGCCGATATCCCCTGAGGCAGATGGCTCATCTAAAGAACGTTGGAAAACAAAAACAATAACACTTGTAAAATAGTAAGAACCATGTGTAGAGAATAAGGAATAAAATACAAGTAAGACATATGAGGATTAATAGAACAAGATAAAAATTAAAATATATATATAGTAAATAAATGATGACTATGAGAACCTTGGAGAGGAGGAAAGCAATGGATGTCGAGCGGGTCTAACATGATACTGTGAAAGTTCAATCCATATTGGATCCAACACAGTCGCGAGAGTCCAGTCCAAAGCGGATCCAACACAGCAGCGAGAGTCCCGCTCACAGCGGAGCCAGCAGGAAACCATCCCAAGCGGAGGCGGATCAGCAGCGCAGAGATGTCCCCAGCCGATACACAGGCGAGCAGTACATGGCCACCGGATCGGACCAGACCCCCTCCACAAGGGAGAGTGGGACAAAGGAGAAAAAGAAAAGAAACGGCAGATCAACTGGTCTAAAAAGGGAGTCTATTTAAAGGCTAGAGTATACAAATGAGTTTTAAGGTGAGACTTAAATGCTTCTACTGAGGTAGCATCTCGAACTGTTACCGGGAGGGCATTCCAGAGTACTGGAGCCCGAAATGAAAACGCTCTATAGCCCGCAGACTTTTTTTGGGCTTTGGGAATCACTAATAAGCCGGAGTCCTTTGAACGCAGATTTCTTGCCGGGACATATGGTACAATACAATCGGCAAGATGTAGTATTTTATACATAAGAAGTAAAACCTTAAAGTCACATCTCAAGTGCACAGGAAGCCAGTGCAGGTGAGCCAGTATAGGTATATATGTATACAAAGGTATATATGTATGTATATATGTATATAAAGGTATATACAGTATAGGTATATATGTATGTATATATGTATATAAAGGTATATACAGTATAGGTATATATGTATGTATATATGTATATAAAGGTATATACAGTACAGGCGTAATGTGATCAAAATTTCTTGTTCTTGTCAAAAGTCTAGCAGCCGCATTTTGTACCAACTGTAATCTTTTAATGCTAGACATGGGGAGACCCGAAAATAATACGTTACAGTAGTCGAGGCGAGACGTAACAAACGCATGGAAAATGATCTCAGCGTCTTTAGTGGACAGAATGGAGCAAATTTTAGCGATATTACGGAGATGAAAGAAGGCCGTTTTAGTAACGCTTTTAATGTGTGCCTCAAAGGAGAGAGTTGGGTCGAAGATAATACCCAGATTCTTTACCGAGTCACCTTGTTTAATTGTTTGGTTGTCAAATGTTAGAGTTGTATTATTAAATAGAGGTCGGTGTCTAGCAGGACCGATAATCAGCATGTCCGTTTTTGGGGCGTTGAGTTGCAAAAAGTTAGCGGACATCCATTGTTTAATTTCATTAAGACACGCCTCCAGTTGGTCAGTGGACGTCCCACTGGGTGTGAGTTTTCCTTGCCCTTATGTGGGCCTACCGAGGATGTCGTAGCGGTTCGTGTTGTGATTTGTGCAGCCCTTTGAGACACTAGTGATTTAGGGCTATATAAGTAAACATTGATTGATTGATAAATAAATAATAAATGAATATAATTAAATAAAATCTTGCATAACTAATATGGATAAAAAGTAAAATACGTTTTCATCCTATAAGAAAATTAAAGGCTTTTAAATGTGCCTTATAGTCCGAAATATACGGTATGAGCAATTAGATGCTAAAATCCTGTCTGATGCTTTGCTTGATGGTGGCCAATGTTTTTCAACCAATCTAACTCAAAATTAGTAAAGTTACGCTATGCGGACTCGTTTTTTTTTTTTTTTTTTACATGACGGTACAGTGATTTTTACATCACACTAATCTGGCTGTCTTCAAAAAGTGAAGCAAGCATGGATTCGTTATTACAATTTGTGATCACTATTTGGTCCTTGTGCTATAAAATTCCTCCTTGAGGTGGCTCGGAGTCTTTTTAAAATTGGTTCGGATGGAATAATTGTCTGTAAATTAATTGTGACTGAGGAACAATGCACTTTAGAGTCGACCGCCCGCGTGTCATCCATTATGTAGAAGTTCCCAAAGAGCTTTGAAGCGGTCGTCGATTTGCCGTATTCTCCTCCGCCGGTCTTGTGAAGTCTCTATCGTGGCCTGTGGCTGTGTCTGCAGCACATCAAGGTGAGCTCCCTTCTGCTCGGCGGCAACAGCTATTTCAATGAAGAGAAAGAATTTAATTAAAAACACCGGCAACTGAACATGCCGGAGTTACTCAGATTTAATCAGGCTCGGTCGCACTGGAACTCTCTGGATGAATGCAAGCAATTAATGCGTGGCTGAAAGAGAAAAATGCTAATTCTTGTCTTGTGACGCTTCACGTGCTCTCAGCTACTGCGTGTAGAGTTATTGTGTTGGAAGTGAAAGGAAAGAGGTTGAAGGATGGAATGTCCAAAAACGAGAAAAACAACATTTTTTTTAAATGACCTGTAATAGTGTTATCCGTCTGCAATTTGAAAATTAATCCTGTGTAATCACTACTGTCTTTCTTGAAAAGTCCCATCTCACAGATGTAGCGACCAACTGTAGTTACTGACAGTGGTTTTATGAAGTGTTCCTGAGCCCATGTGGTGATATCCTTTACACACCGATGTCGGTTTTCGAAGCAGTACCGCCTGAGGGATCAAAGGTCCGTAAAATCATCGCTTACGTGCAGTGATTTCTCCGGATTCTCTGAACCTTTTGATGATTTTACGGACCGTTGATGGTAAAATCCCTAAATTCCTTGCAATAGCTCGTTGAGAAATGTTGTTCTAAAACTGTTTGACAATTTGCTTACAAATTGGTGACCCTCGCCCCATCTTTGTTTGTGAAGTACTTAGCCTTTGGGGGCGGCGTGGCGTAGTGGGTAAAGCGGCCATGCCAGAAACCTGAGGGTTGCAGGTTCGCTTCCCACCTATTGACATCCAAATTGCTCCCGTTGTGTCCTTGGGCAGGACACTTCACCCTTTGCCCCCGGTGCCGCTCACACTGGTGAATGAATGATGAATGAATGATTGGTGGTGGTCGGAGGGGCCGTAGGCGCAAACTGGCAGCCACGCTTCCGTCAGTCTACCCCAGGGCAGCTGTGGCTACAGATGTAGCTTACCACCACCAGGTGTGAATCAATGATGGGTTCCAACTTCTCTGTGAGCGCTTTGAGTATCCAACAATAGAAAAACGCGATATAAATCTAATCCATTATTATTATTATTATTTCATGGAAGCTGCTTTTATACCCAATCATGGCACCCACCTGTTCCCAATTAGCCTGCACACCTGTGGGATGTTCCAAATAAGTGTTTTGATGAGCATTCCTCAACTTTATCAGTATTTATTGCCACCTTTCCCAACTTCTTTGTCACGTGGTGCTGGCATCAAATTCTAAAGTTAATGATTATTTGCACAACAATTTTTTTTTTATCAGTTTCAACTTCATATATGTTGTCTTTGTAGCATATTCAACTGAATATGGGTTGAAAATGATTTGCAAATCATTGTATTCTGTTTATATTTACATCTAACACAATTTCCCAACTCATATGGAAACGGGGTTTGATTGTTGCCTCCCTGTGGATTACACTTATTTTGTCGAGGGCGGGTGTGAGGTGGGGTGGGGGGGTGACCCCGCATAATTACATTTGCTAACCCCGGACTGTCAACACAGCCTGAGAGGTTTGAGGAAATTAAAATCTTTCCTGATCAGTGAATCAATATACACCTCCTCCACAATGTGGGGAAAGCAATTAACCGACTGCAGCAATGGATTGGGTCCACCTCAGCGTATCTCTTTTGGCATGGTCAGACATTTACAAAGTGATGGGAGGTCAGACAAAACTATGTGTATATATATATATATATATATATATATATATATATATATATATATATATATATATTAGGGCTGGGCAACGATTAAAAATTGTAATCGAAGTTAATCGCATTTTTCCCCGATTAATCGCGATTAACTGCATTGTATACACAAAGCCCAATAATGAATTCAAAAGTAGTGTGTAGTGCACCTTTATTGGAATATTCTCCCACAAGAACAAAAGCGCCAAAACATTTGTTGTGCAAACACAATTTAAATCAGTCCTTGTTAAACAGTAGCAGTTAAATAGCATATTTGATGAAAATCAACTCCAAAAATGTAAATACAAACATTTAAGCTTATTGCCACTGCCAGGGTATTTAAGTTATCCTGTTTGTTATGGAAAATAAATATAATCTACATACAAATCTCTGAGCCACAATCATAACATCTGAACAGGCAATTTCTGAGGTAACAGCAGAAACATTTTTTTTTATCAGGGATCTTACGTTTAAAAAACTTATATTATAGGTAGTGGGCTGTTTTAGGGAATTTTTGATCAAATTATCCGTAGTAGCAATATTAATAATGTTGTGTTTATTCTGCGTAGTGCACTTAAAATAATTATGACCATATCTAGGAATTGATATGATGGGAATTTTCCGATTGTTTGCTTGGTGCTTTGATAAACTGAAGGCATCATATACATGGTACTATATTGTGATGTTATGAGCCAGGGAAAAAAATAACTACCCTACCCAGCATGCAACAGGAGTGACGAGCATGTATAGGTTGTGTCGCCATGACGGCATCTTGTATGTTGTGATATGCACGCTCTGAAAGTAAACGTTAAGAACTCAGCCAACACTCCTGGTCTGCATTATTCATAAATAGACAGACAACACATATACTCCGCTGCTTCACAGGCCGCTGGATGTAGCCGGCAAAGTATTCCCATGCTAGCTAGCCGCTCTAGCAAGCACGCCTCATTCAGTCCAAAACGGCCCGATCTATCCACATCCAGAATTGTCTGGCGGTCCTAAGTGATCCCGGAGTGACCACGCTGTAAGCCAGCCAGGAAATTTGCAGAATTGTCCGGTATTTTTGCCAAATGTTGCATCTTTACCAAGAGCCCCTCCACGCCGAAGCCGATCCGGGCGACGCCATCTTGTTAAGAAAAGGCGTTAACAAAATAAAAGCATGTAAACAACATACGCAAATGTGCGATAAAATAATTGTCGGCGTTAATAGATTGATGAGTTAACTCATAATTAACGCATTAATTTGCCCACCCCTAATATATATATATATATACAGTATATATATATATATATATATCAATCAATCAATCAATGTTTACTTATATAGCCCTAAATCACTAGTGTCTCAAAGGGCTGCACAAACCACCACGACATCCTCGGTAGGCCCACATAAGGGCAAGGAAAACTCACACCCAGTGGGACGTCGGTGACAATGATGACTATGAGAACCTTGGAGAGGAGGAAAGCAATGGATGTCGAGCGGGTCTAACATGATACTGTGAAAGTTCAATCCACAATGGATCCAACACAGTCGCGAGAGTCCAGTCCAAAGCGGATCCAACACAGCAGCGAGAGTCCCGTTCACAGCGGAGCCAGCAGGAAACCATCCCAAGCGGAGGCGGATCAGCAGCGCAGAGATGTCCCCAGCCGATACACAGGCAAGCAGTACATGGCCACCGGATCGGACCGGACCCCCTCCACAAGGGAGAGTGGGACATAGGAGAAAAAGAAAAGAAACGGCAGATCAACTGGTCTAAAAAGGGAGTCTATTTAAAGGCTAGAGTATACAAATGAGTTTTAAGGTGAGACTTAAATGCTTCTACTGAGGTGGCATCTCGAACTGTTACCGGGAGGGCATTCCTTGTATATATATATATATATATATATATATATATATATATCTTGATTGGATTATCCAGAGAATAGTGCTCGATACCGTGGTATAGCGCAATATGTAGGTGTGGGAAAAATCACAAGACTACTTCCTCTCTACAGAACTGTTTCATGAGGGGTTCCCTCAATCATCAGGAAATCTCCTGATGATTTCCTGATGATTTCCTACATATATATATTTTTTTTCCCACACCTACACATATATATATATATATATATATATATATATATATATATATATATATATATATATATATATATATAACTAAATTAATAAAGGGTGAGTTTTTGCTGTAAAAGCTGATTGCAGGCCAACATCAGTACCAATATTCATCTCCACCAAGGTAATTATCTGCTATTGTATCCAAAGTAAAACTGCTGTCTAATAGTCAATGGCACCACTTCCTGCATAGGCCAGGCAAATAAGTGATTCATCAAAGGCAGCAAACTGCAGTCGCTGCCAATGACTCCGAATCAATTCACAGATGCATTGACACGCAAACACACACATTATCATTACATTAGCAGCGAAACATTGTGGGGGAAAAAAACAAGTGCTCAATCAAGGTTTTAACCTGCAACAAATAGTGAGCCACCATCATTTCCAGACTAGAATACAATAGGCTTTTATTGTCATTTCACATAAGGAATAACAAATGCTAATGCTTGCAAGACCCATCAGGAGTAATTAGGCGGCATAGCTCGGTTGGTAGAGTGGCCGTGCCAGCAACTTGAGGGTTGCAGGTTCGATTCCCGCTTGTGCCATCCTAGTTACTGCCGTTGTGTCCTTGGGCAAGACGCTTTACCCACCTGCTCCCAGTGCCACCCACACTGGTTTAAATGTAACTTAGATATTGGGTGTCACTATGTAAAGCGCTTTGAGTCACTTGAGAAAAGCGCTATATAAATATAAATCACTTCAATTAAAAGGGAACATTATCAGCAGACCTATGTAAGCGTCAATATATACCTTGATGGTGCAGAAAAAAGACCATATATTTTTGTAACCGATTTCCGAACTCTAAATGGGTGAATTTTGGCGAATTAAACGCCTTTCTGTTTATCGCTCTGGAGGTGATGACGTCACCGAGGTAATACAGCCGCCATTTTCATTTTCAACACATTACAAACACCGGGTCTCAGCTCTGTTATTTTCGACTATTTTTTGGAACCTTGGAGACATCATGCCTCGTCAGTGTGTTGTCGGAGGGTGTAACAACACTAACAGGGAGGGATTCAAGTTGCACCACTGGCCCGAAGATGCCAAAGTGTCTGCCACCAGACCCCCATTGAATGTGCCAGAGTGTCTCCACATTTGACCGGCGATGCTAAGACAGACATGGCACAGAGATGTATGGATAACCTGCAGATGCATTTGCAACGATAAAGTCAACGAAATCACAGACGTGAGTTTTGTTGATGTTTTTGACTTATGTGCTGATCAGACATATTTGGTTGCGGTGTGACTGCCAGCTAATCGATGCTAACATGCTACGCTAATCGATGCTAACATGCTATTTCCCAGGGGTGCTAAAGCAGACATGGCACAGAGATGAATGGATAACCTGCAGATGCATTTGTAACGATAAAGTCAACGTAATCACAAAGGTGAGTTTTGTTGATGTTGACTGCCAGCTAATCGATGCCAACATGCTATGCTAATCGATGCTAACATGCTATTTACCGGCGGTGCTAAAGCAGACATGGCACAGAGATGTATGGATAACCTGCAGATGCGAAAAAAACACTTAGCAATCGACGGATTTAAGTTGCTCCAGTGTCACAAGATGCCAAAGACATTTTGAAAAAGTAGAAAAAGCAGTGGACCATGTATGTTGATGTCGACTTAAACAGGCACTTTTTGATTATAACAATAATAACTGTCGTGTCTTGTGATCATGTTTTGTTTAGTCATGTTCTGTTTTGCTTAAAGCTCTATTGTTTCCTGTTTTTGCACTTCCTCATTTGCTTTGTTACCATGACTACCCATTAGTTTTCACCTGTCCTCATGTCATGCACCTGTCTCACGTTTTGCACTCGCACACCTGTCACTAATCATGTTTATTATTTAAACCAAAAGTTGCCAGGAAGTCAGCCTGGCATCTTTACTTTTACTCACGTCATGCCATGCTACCTCTACTCACGTCATGGCATGCTCTGTCACTCATGCCGATCCATAGTTTTGCTTCTTGTCATGCCACGTAAGTTCTGTTTATTAATGCCACACTTAGTGTCTTTTGTTTTTTGGTCCATAGTTTTGCCTTTGTGCTAGTCTTTTGTTTTCATTAGTCAAGTTTGTTCTCCGCCATTGTGCGCGCCTTTTGTTTGCTTCCTTTTTTGTAGTTCGTTAGTGTTATTAATAAATATGTACTTATATTCACGGCTTGCCCGCGCCAACTTTCCTTTGCCTACCAGAAAAACAAACCCCCAACTCCACGTACTGACAATAACATGATGAACCCGGGACTTGATGAAATATTCCACATGGATGGGTTGGCGACAAACGTATGTGGGCTCCTCTGCAGAAATGTATTAGCGACCTATAATACACATAGCATGTCAAAAGGTGCCAAATGTGTGCTCAGTTAGCAGAATAATAACTGAAAAGACTTTTCTCTGGATGGATGGAGCGGCCTCATCAAGTATTATCAACTCATGGAAGAGCTCTCTTGCTCCGCTGAGCTGCAATGGCCACATCTTGTCATTCTCTACACTCATGTAACAGGTCATGGAGGAAAATCAATAGCAATTCCAAACGTTTTGTATCGCCATGCGACATCTGACATCTCCTGGAAATCTTAGCGTTTGATTTCCTTGCAAGCACACAGCAGTGTTCTTGTACGGATGGTGTATTAAAACAAAAAGCGATCCATGTGAGGGTCTTGACTCAGCAATGGGAATTAGGAAAGAGTACCGTGCAAGGATGGACATTTTGGGGACTGACAGGAAACAAAATATTTGTTCGTATAAGGCAGTGTTTTTCAACCACACATTTAAGTCTCATCTTAAAACTCATTTGTATACTCTAGCCTTTAAATAGACCTCCTTTTTAGACCAGTTGATCTGCCGCTTCTTTTCTTTCTCTTATGTCCCCCCCTCCCTTGTGGAGGGGGTCCGGTCCGATGACCATGGATGAAGTACTGACTGTCCAGAGTCGAGACCCAGGATGGACCGCTCGTCGGGACCCAGGATGGACCGCTCGCCTGTATCGGTTGGGGACATCTCTACGCTGCTGATCCGCTTCAGATGGTTTCCTGTGGACGGGACTCTCGCTGCTGTCTTGGAGCCACTATGGATTGAACTTTCACAGTATCATGTTGGACCCGCTCGACATCCATTGCTTTCGGTCCCCTAGAGGGGGGGGGTTGCCCACATCTGAGGTCCTCTCCAAGGTTTCTCATAGTCAGCATTGTCGCTGGCGTCCCACTGGATGTGAATTCTCCCTGCCCACTGGCTGTGAGTTTTCCTTGCCCTTTTGTGGGTTCTTCCGAGGATGTTGTAGTCGTAATGATTTGTGCAGTCCTTTGAGACATTTGTGATTTGGGGCTATATAAATAAACATTGATTGATTGATTGATAGTGTGCCGTGGGAGATTATGTAATTTCACCCAATTGGGTTAAAAATATTTTTTTTTGCAATCCAGTAATTATAATACGCAAATAATGTGCCGTTGTTGAGTGTTTGTACTGTCTAGAGCTCTGCAGAGTAACCGTGTAATACTCTTCCATATCAGTAGGTGGCATCAGGTAGCTAATTGCTTTGTAGATGTGGGAACACGGTTTGTCGTGATCACAATATGCAAGCGACAGCGGGAGGCAAAGTGAAGGTAAAAAGGTATCGGACGCTTAAACCAAAAATAGACAAAAGGTGAGTGCCCCTAAGAAAAGGCATTGAAGCTTAGGGAAGGCTATGCAAAATTAAACTAAAACTGAACATGCTGCAAAGTAAACAAAAACAGAATGCTGGACGACAGCAAAGACTTACTGTGGGGCAAAGACGGCGTCCACAAAGTACATCCGCACATGACATGGTTATCAACAATGTCCTCACAAAGAAGGCTAGTGTCCGCACAACTTAAATAGTTTTGATTGCCAAAACAAAGCAGGTGCGGGGGATAGCATTCAAGGAAGACATGAAACTGCAACAGGAAAATACTAACAAAACAGGAAAAGCCACCTAAATAGGAACGCAAGACAAAAACTAAAACACTACACACAGGGAAACATCAAAAAACTCCAAATAAATCATAGCGTGACGTGACAGGTCGTGACAGTACACCTACTTTGAGACAAGAGCTATAGTCAAGCATGGTTGGTTATCAATCAATCAATCAATGTTTACTTATATAGCCCTAAATCACTAGTGTCTCAAAGGGCTGCACAAACCACCACGACATCCTCGGTAGGCCCACATAAGGGCAAGGAAAACTCACACCCAGTGGGACGTCGGTGACAATGATGACTATGAGAACCTTGGAGAGGAGGAAAGCAATGGATGTCGAGCGGGTCTAACATGATACTGTGAAAGTTCAATCCATAATGGATCCAACACAGTCGCGAGAGTCCAGTCCAAAGCGGATCCAACACAGCAGCGAGAGTCCCGTTCACAGCGGAGCCATGGTTTGAATTCATATCCAACAATTGCAAAAACTAATATTTTTGTCAATACCGGCTGCTGAGTTTCATTTTTTACTGATTTCTGCTGGCTGTGTGCCTCGGGATTTTTTTCAATGAAGAAAATGTCCCTTGGCTCAGAAAAAGGTGGAAAAACACCGATATAAGGTAACTACAATATTAAAATGTGCATGATTCATATTAATCGACGGCACATACATTTGTTTAAGCCCCCATTCTGTCCAAAATAGGAGTAATAGCCGATGCTGACACAAACCAGGATGGCCCTGAACCTTCTGGAACTACAGCAGGGGAACTTCTAGCACCAAAGTGGTATTAAATCCCAATTCTTATGGGGGCGAGGTGGGTCATCCTTCTGACATCTTTTATCTCGGGCCATATTTCCAGCTTTGCGGCTGCTGCAAAATCATGTTTATGGTCTGCACCGCTATGGCCTCGAATCACACTTCCTCAGAGAGGGACCTCTAAACACTAAAATATTGCATCAAAACTAAACACTAACAAAACTTTTTTTTTTGTTTGTTTGTTTGGTCAATTTTCAGGGATTCTGCAGAATAGTGCCAGACCGAATGTAGGAGCTAGGGATGGGAATTGATTAGATTTTTCCAGTTCTGACCATTTGGTTTTTTATCACTTCTTATTTCAATCAATCAATCGATGTTTATTTATATAGCCCCAAATCACAAATGTCTCAAAGGACTGCACAAATCATTACGACTACAACATCCTCGGAAGAACCCACAAAAGGGCAAGGAAAACTCACACCCAGTGGGCAGGGAGAATTCACATCCAGTGGGACGCCAGTGACAATGCTGACTATGAGAAACCTTGGAGAGGACCTCAGATGTGGGCAACCCCCTCCCTCTAGGGGACCGAAAGCAATGGATGTCGAGCGGGTCCAACATGATACTGTGAAAGTTCAATCCATAGTGGCTCCAAGACAGCAGTGAGAGTCCCGTCCACAGGAAACCATCTCAAGCGGATCAGCAGCGTAGAGATGTCCCCAACCGATACAGGCGAGCGGTCCATCCTGGGTCCCGACGAGCGGTCCATCCTGGGTCTCGACTCTGGACAGTCAGTACTTCATCCATGGTCATCGGACCGGACCCCCTCCACAAGGGAGGGGGGGACATAGGAGAAAGAAAAGAAGCGGCAGATCAACTGGTCTAAAAAGGAGGTCTATTTAAAGGCTAGAGTATACAGATGAGTTTTAAGATGAGACTTAAATGCTTCTACTGAGGTAGCATCTCGAACTGTTACCGGGAGGGCATTCCAGAGTACTGGAGCCCGAACGGAAAACGCTCTATAGCCCGCAGACTTTTTTTGAGCTCTAGGAATCACTAATAAGCCGGAGTCTTTTGTTTTTGTTTGTTTGGTCAATTTTCAGGGATTCGGCAGAATAGTGCCGGACCAAATGTAGGAGCTAGGGATGGGAATTGATTAGATTTTTCCAGTTCTGACCATTTGGTTCTTTATCACTTCTTATTTCAATCAATCAATCGATGTTTATTTATATAGCCCCAAATCACAAATGTCTCAAAGGACTGCACAAATCATTACGACTACAACATCCTCGGAAGAACCCACAAAAGGGCAAGGAAAACTCACACCCAGTGGGCAGGGAGAATTCACATCCAGTGGGACGCCAGTGACAATGCTGACTATGAGAAACCTTGGAGAGGACCTCAGATGTGGGCAACCCCCCCCCCGTCTAGGGGACCGAAAGCAATGGATGTCGAGCGGGTCTAACATGATACTGTGAAAGTTCAATCCATAGTGGCTCCAACACAGCCGCGAGAGCTCAGTTCAAGCGGATCCAAGACAGCAGCGAGAGTCCCGTCCACAGGAAACCATCTCAAGCGGAGGCGGATCAGCAGCGTAGAGATGTCCCCAACCGATACACAGGCGAGCGGTCCATCCTGGGTCTTGACTCTGGACAGCCAGTACTTCATCCATGGTCATCGGACCGGACCCCCTCCCTTGTGGAGGGGGGGACATAAGAGAAAGAAAAGAAGCGGCAGATCAACTGGTCTAAAAAGGAAGTCTATTTAAAGGTTAGAGTATACAGATGAGTTTTAAGGTGAGACTTAAATGCTTCTACTGAGGTAGCATCTGGAACTGTTACCGGGAGGGCATTCCAGAGTACTGGAGCCCGAAATGAAAACGCTATACAGCCCGCTAATGGTTGTTTATATCACAACCATTAGTGTACTCTGTGTCATGTCAACCGCCCGACCCGCGGTTTATCCGCGGACTCCGCGGATGAGACCTAGTAGAGACACTCAAGAACAACACATCATTTGCAGACTATAATTACTGGTTTGCAAAAAATATTTGTGACCCAAATAGGTGAAAGTAGATCATCTCTCACGGCTGCACGGTGGTTGAAAAAACACTGCTTTACTGCATCACTGGACTAGGTTGGAAAATAGATAAATAAATAAATGGGTTGTACTTGTATAGCGCTTTTCTACCTTCAAGGTACTCAAAGCGCTTTGACACTACTTCCACATTCACACACACATTCACACACTGATGGAGGGAGCTGCCATGCAAGGCGCCAACCAGCACCCATCAGGAGCAAGGGTGAAGTGTCTTGCTCAGGACACAACGGGCGTGACGAGGTTGGTTCTAGGTGGGATTTGAACCAGTGACCCTCGGGTTGCGCACGGCCACTCTCCCCACTGCGCCACGCCGTCCCCAAAAAATTGTCAACATTATTTTGAGAGCAAATGATCAATGATGTACTAATACATAATAGTGAAGTGAATTATATTTATATAGCGCTTTTCTCTAGTGACTCAAAGCGCTTTACATAGTGAAACCCAATATCTAAGTTACACGGCGTGGCGCAGTGGGAGAGTGGCCGTGCGCAACCCGAGGGTCCCTGGTTCAAATCCCACCTAGTACCAACCTCGTGTCCTTGAGCAAGACACTTCACCCTTGCTCCTGATGGGTGCTGGTTAGCGCCTTGCATGGCAGCTCCCTCCATCAGTGTGCCATGCAAGGCGCCAACCAGCACCAATCAGGAGCAAGGGTGAAGTGTCTTGCTCAAGGACACAACGGGCGTGACGAGGTTGGTTCTAGGTGGGATTTGAACCAGTGACCCTCGGGTTGCGCACGGCCACTCTCCCACTGCGCCACGCCGTCCCCAAAAAATTGTCAACATTATTTTGAGAGCAAATGATCAATGATGTACTAATACATAATAGTGAAGTGAATTATATTTATATAGCGCTTTTCTCTAGTGACTCAAAGCGCTTTACATAGTGAAACCCAATATCTAAGTTACACGGCGTGGCGCAGTGGGAGAGTGGCCGTGCGCAACCCGAGGGTCCCTGGTTCAAATCCCACCTAGTACCAACCTCGTGTCCTTGAGCAAGACACTTCACCCTTGCTCCTGATGGGTGCTGGTTAGCGCCTTGCATGGCAGCTCCCTCCATCAGTGTGCCATGCAAGGCGCCAACCAGCACCCATCAGGAGCAAGGGTGAAGTGTCTTGCTCAAGGACACAACGGGCGTGACGAGGTTGGTTCTAGGTGGGATTTGAACCAGTGACCCTCGGGTTGCGCACGGCCACCCTCCCACTGCGCCACGCCGTCCCCAAAAAATTGTCAACATTATTTTGAGAGCAAATGATCAATGATGTACTAATACATAATAGTGAAGTGAATTATATTTATATAGCGCTTTTCTCTAGTGACTCAAAGCGCTTTACATAGTGAAACCCAATATCTAAGTTACACGGCGTGGCGCAGTGGGAGAGTGGCCGTGCGCAACCCGAGGGTCCCCGGTTCGAATCCCACCTAGTACCAACCTCGTGTCCTTGAGCAAGACACTTCACCCTTGCTCCTGATGGGTGCTGGTTAGCGCCTTGCATGGCAGCTCCCTCCATCAGTGTGCCATGCAAGGCGCCAACCAGCACCCATCAGGAGCAAGGGTGAAGTGTCTTGCTCAGGACACAACGGGCGTGACGAGGTTGGTTCTAGGTGGGATTTGAACCAGGGACCCTCGGGTTGCGCACGGCCACTCTCCCCACTGCGCCACGCCGTCCCCAAAAAATTGTCAACATTATTTTGAGAGCAAATGATCAATGATGTACTAATACATAATAGTGAAGTGAATTATATTTATATAGCGCTTTTCTCTAGTGACTCAAAGCGCTTTACATAGTGAAACCCAATATCTAAGTTACACGGCGTGGCGCAGTGGGGAGAGTGGCCGTGCGCAACCCGAGGGTCCCTGGTTCAAATCCCACCTAGTACCAACCTCGTGTCCTTGAGCAAGACACTTCACCCTTGCTCCTGATGGGTGCTGGTTAGCGCCTTGCATGGCAGCTCCCTCCATCAGTGTGCCATGCAAGGCGCCAACCAGCACCCATCAGGAGCAAGGGTGAAGTGTCTTGCTCAAGGACACAACGGACGTGACGAGGTTGGTTCTAGGTGGGATTTGAACCAGTGACCCTCGGGTTGCGCACGGCCACTCTCCCCACTGCGCCACGCCGTCCCCCAAAAATTGTCAACATTATTTTGAGAGCAAATGATCAATGATGTACTAATACATAATAGTGAAGTGAATTATATTTATATAGCGCTTTTCTCTAGTGACTCAAAGCGCTTTACATAGTGAAACCCAATATCTAAGTTACACGGCGTGGCGCAGTGGGAGAGTGGCCGTGCGCAACCCGAGGGTCCCCGGTTCAAATCCCACCTAGTACCAACCTCGTGTCCTTGAGCAAGACACTTCACCCTTGCTCCTGATGGGTGCTGGTTAGCGCCTTGCATGGCAGCTCCCTCCATCAGTGTGCCATGCAAGGCGCCAACCAGCACCCATCAGGAGCAAGGGTGTCTTGCTCAAGGACACAACGGGCGTGACGAGGTTGGTTCTAGGTGGGATTTGAACCAGTGACCCTCGGGTTGCGCACGGCCACCCTCCCACTGCGCCACGCCGGCAATATTTGACACAGCTCCCAGTGTGATACAGCTCTGTTAAGACTTCCTGTAGACTTTTTGATACAGCTCTCGTATAAGGAGATGCGGGGGGGGGGCATATCGAGTCAACCCTTGACTCGATATGTCAGTTTGAGGATTACAGAATCTGTCATCCGTCCACAAAGTCACGGCAGGTCAGGTCTGCAGTAAATATTTGTCTTTTTGTCCTGCCTCGCGCTAACATCTCCAAGCAGGAGACAAACAGAGCGCTCACTCGAGACAGCGGCGTTGTTTACACACACCGGGAGGGGGCTCCGTCGCTGCCGAGCTTGCAGATTTCCGTTTGGAAGACGTACTGTAGTGCACATGTCTGCCAAGACACTCTCTACCGAGATAATATTTACTTTGCGGCAGGTGGTGCGTTAGGCAAATGCTGTCTGATAAGTGCACACTGCAACAATTTCACGGCCTCCCCTCCTGTGCCGGATCAGATGCGACTTAATGGAACAATTTGTTATCGCACCACATCCAGAGAGACTTTTCTCTTTAAGCACGACATAGCTCTATCTTACCTTAAGAGCGCCGTGTTTGGAGCGCCGGTGAGGAACAGCATTTTTTTTTCAGATTCAAAGTAATCATGGCTACTGCCTTCTGTCTTATCAGCCTTTCGACTTGTGTCAAAGCAAAGGAGTGGCATGACGTTATTTATATATTTTGGATCCCTTCACATCTCAGCCGTCCTGTCTTTCAGAGCCTCAGCCTTGAGTGAGAGATATGTGCACCTCATTATCGGCGGACAGAGACGGAGCGTGAGTCAACAACAGGAAGTCTTGTGTTTGTCTTTGCATAACAAACCCTTGAGAATTTGCAGTAATGGCCTTTTCTTTGCCAGACAAAATAAGGGCAGCTCAACTGGGAATTGACAAAACTGAACACTGCCGAAACAAGTCAGGTGTGTCTGGTGCTGGATTACACCAGTGCTTCTCAATTATGTGCCAGCCAGGGGCGTCACTAGACCTAATACTGTACCGGGGCACACCTGGGGCGTCACTAGACCTAATACTGTACCGGGGCACACCTGGGGCGTCACTAGACCTAATACTGTACCGGGGCACACCTGGGGCATCACTAGACCTAATACTGTACCGGGGCACACCTGGGGCGTCACTAGACCTAATACTGTACCGGGGCACACCTGGGGCGTCACTAGACCTAATACAGCTGGGGCGTCACTAGACCTAATACTGTACCGGGGCACACCTGGGGCGTCACTAGACCTAATACTGTACCGGGCACACCTGGGGCGTCACTAGACCTAATACTGTACCGGGGCACACCTGGGGCGTCACTAGACCTAATACTGTACTGCGGCACACCTGGGGCGTCACTAGACCTAATACTGTACCGGGGCACACCTGGGGCGTCACTAGACCTAATACTGTACCGGGGCACACCTGGGGCGTCACTAGACCTAATACTGTACCGGGGCACACCTGGGGCGTCACTAGACCTAATACTGTACCGGGGCACACCTGGGGTGTCACTAGACCTAATACTGTACCGGGGCACACCTGGGGTGTCACTAGACCTAATACTGTACCGGGGCACACCTGGGGTGTCACTAGACCTAATACTGTACCGGGGCACACCTGGGACACAAATAATTCATGTAAAAACATTTTTAGCACTTATTTATCATAAAAAATACATAAATAGTGCTTTAAACTATGAAATCATATCAGATGATGTTGTATGGATCTTTGATGAACCGCCTGAAATTAACTCATGCATTTGACCTACTTATGCACTTTTTTACTCCAGACTTCTAAACTGCTACTAATAAAAGCAAAAAGGAAGAGCAATGAATCTTTTTGAAATATATATTTTGCAGTAATCATCTAGAAATTTAACATCTACAAAAGTAAAACAAGAATAAAGCACCCCTACATCTCTGGGTTCTTTTATATTATTTAATTTCCATTTATGGCAATGTGGCTAATCCTATTTCAGATACACAAAAGTATCAAATATACACAAAACAATAAAGCCACAGTAGTAGAATAAATGAACAACTGTTGTGTGTCTGTTCAGGGAATCATTTTCTGGGAAGTAAACTGTTTCATTTTTGCAAAGTGGTCAATCACTCTGGACAGACATGGAAATATTACAGTAACTGTTATACAGTTGACCAGTGGTTCCCAACTGCTGGGTCGCGACATAAAAGTGGATTGTGTGTCATTTTCAGTCAGATGTGTGCATGAAAAAAAAAAAGTTTAGGGAGAAAAAAATCAAATTGTGGCAACAAAACCAGATATTTTTAGCCATTTTTCTAGTGACTATTAGTGAGTATTTTAGCAAAAGGAATCCCGACTAACAAGTTGGAGGAGGACTCAGGACAGACATGGAAATATATTTAAAAAAAAATCTAAATGGGGCAACAAAACCCGATATTTTCACCCATCTTTCTGAAAACAAATACTATTTTTTCTGGAAACAAAACCAGATGCTTTAGCTGTAGCCATTTTTCTGCTGACAAAACGAGATTATTTTAGTCAAAGTCACAGCGATGAACAAGACAAGTCTACTGTGCCATTTTTCTGTGAAATAAACTTAAATGATTTAAAAATTTGGCTCAAAACGTGATGATATGGAAAAATGTTTTTCTTCCTGAAGATAAAACCATTTGAGAAGCACTCAACTCACACATGCTGACTCCAAATCATCATTGATGCAGAAGCAGCAGACAATAACCAACATGATGTTTCATGTTCATTGGAAATTCCCCCGACAGCTCGTACAGCAAATGAATGTTTGTCTTGATACAAGGAATAACGTTAGCTAATTTAGCATCAACTTAAGACAATGATGTTGCCTAGCTAGCGAGGACTTCACTTACATCTCTCATTCCTCGGAGCTTCTTCCCTGCTGATGGCGAATAACTTTCTTAAATCCATCTAGGAGTTACAGTTTGAGTCAAATCAAAATCAAAACAATATAATTAACAAATTGTTGTTGGCTAACGTTACCTACCTCAGCAGTGATTCGCATCCCCCCCCTCTCCCTCTCAACTGAAGTCTCGATCCACACGTGAATAAATTACCATATTAATTAGCCATGTGCTCATTGTTACGTGGAGTGAATACAGTAGCAATCAACTACCATACTAAGTAGTATGTGCGCTGTTGTCTATGTTATCTAGACTTAAAACTCTGAAGCGTTTTTTTTATTATTAGTGAAATTTTTACTGGGGCACTGCAGATCAACACTGGGGCACATGCCCCGGTGAAATCTGTCTGGCGACGCCCCTGGTGCCAGCATGACCCCACTGAGTGAAAGAAATCAAACGACCTTCCTGCATTGAAGGGTTTTGATTGATTGATTGATTGATTGATTGATTGAAACTTTTATTAGTAGATTGCACAGTACAGTACATATTCTGTACAATTGACCACTAAATTGTAACACTCGAATAAGTTTTTCAACTTGTTTAAGTCGGGGGCCACGTTAATCAATTCATGGTAGGGTGGTTTTCATTATTTGCGTTTACACCAGGGGTCACCAACCTTTTTGAAACCAAGAGCTACTTCTTGGGTACTGATTAATGCCAAGGGCTACCAGTTTGATACACACTCAAATAAATTGCCAGAAATAGCCAATTTGCTCAATTTACCTTTAATAAATAAATCTATATATATAAAAAAAATGGGCATTTCTGTCCGTCATTCCGTCGTACATTTTTTTTCCTTTTAAGGAAGGTTTTTTGTAGAGAATAAATGATGAAAAAAACACTTAATTGAACGATTTAAAAGAGGAGAAAACACGAAAAACAGGAAAATTTCATTTTGAAACATAGTTTATCTTCAATTTCGACTCTTTAAAATTAAAAATTTCACCAATAAAAATGAAGAGAAAAAATAGCTAATTCGAATCTTTTTGAAAAAATTAAAAAAATGATTTATGGAACATCATTAGTAATTTTTCCTGATTAAGATAAATTTTAGAATTTTGATGACATGTTTTAAATAGGTTAAAATACAATCTGCACTTTGTTAGAATATATAACAAATTGGACCAAGCTATATTTCTAACAAAGACAAATCATTATTTCTTCTAGATTTTCCAAAACAAAAATTGAAAAGAAAAAAATCAAAGACTTTGAAATAAGATTAAAATTTGATTCTACAGATTTTCTAGATTTGCCAGAAAAAATTCTTGGAATTTTAATCATAACAAGTTTGAAGAAACATTTCACAAATATTCTTCGTCGAAAAAGCAGAAGCTAAAATCCATCCATCCATCTTCTTCCGCTTATCCGAGGTCGGGTCGCGGGGCCAACAGCCTAAGCAGGGAAACCCAGACTTCCCTCTCCCCAGCCACTTCGTCTAGCTCTTCCCGGGGGATCCCGAGGCGTTCCCAGGCCAGCCGGGAGACATAGTCTTCCCAACGTGTCCTGGGTCTTCCCCGTGGCCTCCTACCAGCTGGACGTGCCCTAAACACCTCCCTAGGGAGGCGTTCGGGTGGCATCCTGACCAGATGCCCGAACCACCTCATCTGGCTCCTCTCCATGTGGAGGAGCAGCGGCTTTACTTTGAGTTCCTCCCGGATGGCAGAGCTTCTCACCCTATCTCTAAGGGAGAGACCCAAACTCATTTGGGCCGCTTGTACCCGTGATCTTATCCTTTCGGTCATGACCCAAAGCTCATGACCATAGGTGAGGATGGGAACGTAGATCGACCGGTAAATTGAGAGCTTTGCCTTCCGGCTCAGCTCCTTCTTCACCACAACGGATCGGTACAACGTCCGCATTACTGAAGACGCCGCACCGATCCGCCTGTCGATCTCACGATCCACTCTTCCCCCACTCGTGAACAAGACTCCTAGGTACTTCAACTCCTCCACTTGGGGCAGGGTCTCCTCCCCAACCCGGAGATGGCATTCCACCCTTTTCCGGGCGAGAACCATGGACTCGGACTTGGAGGTGCTGATTCTCATTCCGGTCGCTTCTTGTGAAGAAGCTAAAATGAAGAATTAAATTAAAATGTATTTATTATTCTTTACAATAAAAAAAAATAATTCAACATTGATTTAAATTGTCAGGAAAGAAGAGGAAGGAATTTAAAAGGTAAAAAGGTATATGTGTTTAAAAATCCTAAAATCATTTTTAAGGTTGTATTCTTTCTCTAGTGAAGTGAAGTGAATTATATTTATATAGCGCTTTTTCTCTAGTGACTCAAAGCGCTTTACATAGTGAAACCCAATATCTAAGTTACATTCAAACCAGTGTGGGTGGCACTGGGCGCAGGTGGGTCAAGTGTCTTGCCCAAGGACACAACGGCAGTGACTAGGATGATAGACGCGGGAATCGAACCTGCAACCCTCAAGTTGCTGGCACGGCCGCTCTACCAACCGAGCTAAACCGCCCTCTAAAAATTGTCTTTCTGAAAGTTATAAGAAGCAAAGTAAAAAAATTAATGAATTTATTTAAACAAGTGAAGACCAAGTCTTTAAAATATTTTCTTGGATTTTCAAATTCTATTTGAGTTTTGTCTCTCTTAGAACTAAAAATGTCGAGCAAAGCGAGACCAGCTTGCTAGTAAATAAATACAATTAAAAAAAACAGAGGCAGCTCACTGGTAAGTGCTGCTATTTGAGCTATTTTTTAGAACAGGCCAGCGGGCGACTCATCTGGTCCTTACGGGCTACTAGTATTCATGTTAGAACGATAAACAAGTCTGTATCTAGGTGTCAGCAGTGCTCTGTCTAAAGATGACCTGTCCTACACATTGGCAGTAGTAAGTACACAGGAACACATCAATCAATCAATCAATGTTTACTTATATAGCCCTAAATCACTAGTGTCTCAAAGGGCTGCACAAACCACTACGACATCCCCGGTAGGCCCACATAAGGGCAAGGAAAAACTCACACCCAGTGGGACGTCGGTGACAATGATGACTATGAGAACCTTGGAGAGGAGGAAAGCAATGGATGTCGAGCGGGTCTAACATGATACTGTGAAAGTTCAATCCATAATGGATCCAACACAGTCGCGAGAGTCCAGTCCAAAGCGGATCCAACACAGCAGCGAGAGTCCCGTTCACAGCGGAGCCAGCTGGAAACCATCCCAAGCGGAGGCGGATCAGCAGCGCAGAGATGTCCCCAGCCGATACACAGGCAAGCAGTACATGGCCACCGGATCGGACCGGACCCCCTCCACAAGGGAGAGTGGGACATAGGAAAAAAAGAAAAGAAACGGCAGATCAACTGGTCTAAAAAGGGAGTCTATTTAAAGGCTAGAGTATACAAATGAGTTTTAAGGTGAGACTTAAATGCTTCTACTGAGGTGGCATCTCGAACTTTTACCGGGAGGGCATTCCAGAGTATCACATCCATCGCATTCTCGTTGTCTCTCCTTCGACAAATGGACAAAGTTTTTCGCTAGGTAGAATCACAGCTGACCAGGAAATTCTAAAATTCTCTTGCCGTCTGAGAAGTGTTGTATCCGAAATAGCTGCAATCACTTTCTCTTAAAGGCCTACTGAAATGAGATGTTCTTATTTAAACGGGGATAGCAGGTCCATTCTGTGTCATACTTGATCATTTCACGATATTGCCATATTTTTGCTGAAAGGATTCAGTAGAGAACATCGACGATAAAGTTTGCAACTTTTGGTCGCGAACAAAAAAGCCTTGCCTGTACCAGAAGTAGAAGCCGACGTGCGCGTGACGTCGCCGGTGTGAGGGCTCCTCACATCCGCACATTGATTACAATCATAGACACAAGCAGCGCGAGCGATTCTGACCGAGAAAGCGACAATTTCCCCATTAATTGGAGCGAGGATGAAAGATTCGTGGATGAGGAAAGTGAGAGTGAATGACGAGAAGAAAAAATAAATAAAGACAAAGGCAGGAGCGATTCAGATGTTATTAGACACATTTACTCGGATAATCCTGGAAAATCCCTTATCTGATTATTCATTGTGTTACTAGAGTTTTAGTGAGATTATAAAGTCATACCTGAAAGTCGGAGTGGTGTGGTGACCGCCAGTGTCTCTGAGTGAAGCCATGGAGGAGCCAAAAAAGTCGCAGCTGCTGCAGAAAGAACGACACAAGCTCCGCTCATGTTTACGGTAAGAGCCAACTTATTACCAAAATTTTCTCACCAAAATCTGCCGGTTGACATGTGGTAGAGAAACATGTTCGCTTGACCGCTCTGTTCCATATAAAAGCTTCACAACAAACAAAGAAACACCGGCTGTGTTTGTGACAGCTGCAATACATCACCTTCCACCAACAGCATTCTTCTTTGACGTCTCCATTATTAATTGAACAAATTGCAAAAGATTCAGCAACACAGATGTCCAGAATACTGTGTACTCATGCGATTAAATCGGGCGACGTTTAGCCGTGAGTGGTGCTGGGATAAAATGTCCGCTCCAACCAATAACGTCACAAGCACGCGTCATCATTCCACGACGTTTTCTGTGAGCGCTTTGAGTATCTAATAATAGAAAAGCGCGATATAAATCTAACCCATTATTATTATCATTATTGATTTAATAATCATAAATCATACACCGTACCATTGACAGAAAAAAGCAAAAGAAAAAGTGTGCCGATTGCACAGGAAGCTGAGGCAACCACTTAGCACAGGAATTGAGGACAGGAATAACCAACGTAAAATTTGCATTCTGCAAACAAAGAAGCCAGGACAAAGTGATCAACAAAGGCAGGCTTGATTACAAACAGGAGAGTGTCCCGAACAACAGAGGCAGGTGAAAATCATAAGTAACCATGGTAACTAAACTCAGGACGTGCAAAACAACAGGAACTAAGGGAGTCCAAAAACGGAAAACACAAAAACGTGATCCGGACCACGGATCATGACATGAAAGGTACATACAGGTTTTGGTGCACCATATGTTGAAATCAATGCAACGTTATCATGGACGCCCCTGCTTATTTCAGCAATGCTAAGCCATGTGTTGCAACAGTGTGGCTTTGTAGTAAAAGAGTGCAGGTACTAGACTGGCCTGCCTGTAGTCTATACCAGTCTCCCATTCAAAATGTGTGGGGCAATATGAAGCCTAATATACCACAACGCAGACCCCAACTTCAATCAATCAATCAATCAATGTTTATTTATATAGCCCTAAATCACAAATGTCTCAAAGGACTGCACAAACCACTACGACTACGACATCCTCGGAAGAACCCACATAATGGCAAGGAAAACTCACACCCAGTGGGACGTCGGTGACAATGATGACTATGAGAACCTTGGAGAGGACCACAAATGTGGGCAACCCCCCCTCTAAGGGACCGAAAGCAATGGATGTCGAGCGGGTCTAACATGATACTGTGAAAGTCCAATCCATAGTGGATCCAACACAGCCGCGAGAGTTCAGTTCAAAGCGGATCCAAGACAGCAGCGAGAGTCCCGTCCACAAGAAACCATCCCAAGCAAAGTCGGATCAGCAGCGTAGAGATGTCCCCAACCGATACACAGGCGAGCGGTCCATCCTGGGTCCCGACGAGCGGTCCATCCTGGGTCTCGACTCTGGACAGCCAGTACTTCATCCATGGCCATCGGACCGGACCCCCTCCACAAGGGAGGGGGGACAGAGGAGAAAAAGAACAGAAGCGGCAGATCAACTATTCTAAAAAGGAGGTCTATTTAAAGGCTAGAGTATACAAATGAGTTTTAAGGTGAGACTTAAATGCTTCTACTGAGGTAGCATCTCGAACTGTTACCGGGAGGGCATTCCAGAGTACTGGAGCCCGAACGGAAAACGCTCTATAGCCCGCAGACTTTTTTTGGGCTTTGGGAATCACTAATAAGCCGGAGTCCTTTGAACGCAGATTTCTTGCCGGGACATATGGTACAATACAATCGGCAAGATAGGATGGAGCTAGACCGTGTAGTATTTTATACGTAATCAGTAAAACCTTAAAGTCACATCTTAAGTGCACAGGAAGCCAGTGCAGGTGAGCCAGTACAGGTATATATGTATGTATATATGTATATAAAGGTATATACAGTATAGGTATATATGTATGTATATATGTATATAAAGGTATATACAGTATAGGTATATATGTATGTATATATGTATATAAAGGTATATACAGTATAGGTATATATGTATGTATATATGTATATAAAGGTATATACAGTATAGGTATATATGTATGTATACGTATATGTATATAAAGGTATATACAGTATAGGTATATATGTATGTATATATGTATATAAAGGTATATACAGTATAGGTATATATGTATGTATATATGTATATAAAGGTATATACAGTACAGGCCTAATGTGATCAAACTTTCTTGTTCTTGTCAAAAGTCTAGCAGCCGCATTTTGTACCAACTGTAATCTTTTAATGCTAGACATGGGGAGACCCGAAAATAATACGTTACAGTAATCGAGACGAGACGTAACAAACGCATGGATAATGATCTCAGCGTCTTTAGTGGACAGAATGGAGCGAATTTTAGCGATATTACGGAGATGAAAGAAGGCCGTTTTAGTAACGCTTTTAATGTGTGACTCAAAGGAGAGAGTTGGGTCGAAGATAATACCCAGATTTTTTACCGTACTTAAGCTGTACATCAAACACGAATGGGAAAGAATTAAAAAAAAAATGGTCTCCTCAGTTCCCAAACGTTTACTTAGTGTTGTTAAAAGGAAAGGTCATGTCACACAGTGGTAAAAATGTGTCAACTTTTATGCAATGTGTTGCTGCCATTAAATTCTAAGTTAATGATTGTTTTAAAAAAAAAAATGTTGTTTCTCAGTTCGAACAATAAGTATAATGTCTTTGCAGTCTATTCAATTTAATATAAGTTGAAAAGGATTTGCAAATCATTGTATTCTGTTTTTATTTACAAATTACACAACGTTCCAACTTCACTGGTGTTGGGTTTTGTAATTATGATTCCATATGCTCAAGCTTTATAGATGAGACCCTAATTGTCAGGCTTGTCCCTGACAGTTTGGCTATGTTTTAGTTTTTCCTCTGCATCTGTCAATATTTTTATTTTGTGTTTATTTCCTGCTTGTTTCTCTGAGTGCTGTGTCCCCTCAGCTGCGGCGGATATGCACCTGGCCACACCTGGTGTCAATCAGCCAGCCACTATTTAGACCTGCTTTCTCCTCCAGTCAGGGCTGGATTATTTTCATTTCTACTTGTCGTTCCTACCTGTCGTGTCGAAGTCAGTGTAGCTGTATGCGGTAGCGGTAAGCTATATTTTGTAGCCGGATCGCTGTTCCCTGTTTTCCAGTTTGTCCTCCCTAGTTTCTGGTTTGTGTTTTTTGTCTTTATTTCATGGACATTAAACTATGTTTTCCTGCACCAAGCCTGCCTTCTCCGCATTGTGGGGTTCGTCACCTTTAACTTGTGACACTTATAGTCCAAATAGTTTTTCCCATCTACACTGTGTGAGGTGTTTAGTGGTAATTCAATCAATCAATCAATGTTTATTTATATAGCCCCAAATCACAAATGTCTCAAAGGACTGCACAAATCATTACGACTACAACATCCTCGGAAGAACCCACAAAAGGGCAAGGAAAACACACCCAGTGGGCAGGGAGAATTCACATCCAGTGGGACGCCAGTGACAATGCTGACTATGAGAAACCTTGGAGAGGACCTCAGATGTGGGCAACCCCCCCCTCTAGGGGACCGAAAGCAATGGATGTCGAGCGGGTCTAACATGATACTGTGAAAGTTCAATCCATAGTGGCTCCAACACAGCAGCGAGAGTCCCGTCCACAGGAAACCATCTCAAGCGGATCGGCAGCGTAGAGATGTCCCCAACCGATACAGGCGAGCGGTCCATCCTGGGTCTCGACGAGCGGTCCATCCTGGGTCTCGACTCTGGACAGCCAGTACTTCATCCATGGTCATGTGTGTTCTGATCTCGCCCGATGTCCCTTTTTGCCATGTCAGCGTTTCTGGATTTGCCAGTTTGTGCGTGACAAACGTTATCACACTGAATAGTCATTTTCCCCCCCCTTAGCTGGCACCAGTGAAAATGAGGACACAGATGCAGAACACACAGACGGACATGTCACATCACTTTGCTTCTTCCCCACTGAATACTGACCGAGAGATTTGAACACCAGAAAAGTGAGTCAGCAAGCTTTAATTCCTGACAAAATACTTGAGGAGCGGCACTTTTCTGACTTTATAAACTCCTTCAACCCCAAAGGCTGTTGTGGCTTAGGTATGCAATAAACTCGCGCCTGTTGGGTTTTGTTAGACCAGTGGTTCTTAATCTTGTTGGAGGTACCGAACCCCACCAGTTTCATAAGCACATTCACTGATCTGCCGCTTCTTTTCTTTTTTCGCCTATGTCCCCCCCTCCCTTGTGGAGGGGGTCCGTTCCGATCCGGTGGCCATGTACAGAAGCGGGGGACCAGGGGCCCGAGACAAACCGGGTAAAGCAGGCCCTGAGGGTAACACCAGCCTGCAACTCAAAAAAAAAAAAAAAATAGAAACGTACCGACCAGGCCAAGCATGACAGCAACAGCATACCCAAAGAATCAAGGAGAAGCAGAGCACCTATCCCCTGCGGCATGGGTGTCAAACTCTGGCCCGTGGGCCAAATTTGGCCCGCCGTGTAATTTCGTTTGGCCCTTGAGGCAATATCCATTTAACATTCGAGCCGGCCCGCTGGTATTATACACCCCCATACACCCCCCCCCACCGCTGTAACACCGCAAATTCTCATACTTGCCAACCCTTCCCATTTTCCCGGGAGACTCCCGCAGTTCAGTGCCCCTCCTGAAAATCTCCCGAGTCATCCATTTTCCCCAATTTCTCCCGATTTCCACCCGGACAACAATATTGGGGGCGGTCCTTAAAAGGTACTGCCTTTAGCGTCCTCCACAACCTGTCGGCCACGTCCGCTTTTCCTCCATACAAACAGCGTGCCGGCCCAGTCACATAATATATTCATCTTTTACACACAGACACAAGTAAATGTAAGGCATACTTGGTCAACAGCCGAGGGTGGCCGTATAAACAACTTTAACAAATATGCACCACACTGTGAACCCACACCAAACAAGAATGACAAACACATTTCAGGAGAACGTCCGAAACACCGTAACACAACATAAACACAACAGAACAAATACCCAGAACCCCTTGCAGCACTAACTCCTCCGGGATGCTACAATATACACCCCCCGCTATCCCCTACCCCCCATACCTCAACCCAGCCCACCTCAACCTCTTCATGCATGTCCCAAATTCCAAGCTGCTGTTTTGAGGCATGTTAAAAAAATAATGCACTTTGTGACTCCAATAATAAATATGGCAGTGCCATGTTGGCATTTTTTTCCATAACTTGAGGTTATTTATTTTGGAAAACCTTGTTACATTGTTTAATGCATCCAGCGGGGCATTGCAACAAAATTAGGCATAATAATGTGTTCATTCCACGACTGTATATATCGGTATCGGTTAATATTGGAATCGGTAATTAAGAGTTGGACAATATCGGAATATCGGATATCGGCAAAAATAGCATTATTCAATCAATCAATCAATGTTTATTTATATAGCCCCAAATCACAAATGTCTCAAAGGACTGCACAAATCATTACGACTACAACATCCTCGGAAGAACCCACAAAAGGGCAAGGAAAACTCACACCCAGTGGGCAGGGAGAATTCACATCCAGTGGGACGCCAGTGACAATGCTGACTATGAGAAACCTTGGAGAGGACCTCAGTTGTGGGCAACCCCCCCCCCCTCTAGGGGACCGAAAGCAATGGATGTCGAGCGGGTCTAACATGATACTGTGAAAGTTCAATCCATAGTGGCTCCAACACAGCCGCGAGAGTTCAGTTCAAGCGGATCCAAGACAGCAGCGAGAGTCCCGTCCACAGGAAACCATCTCAAGCGGATCAGCAGCGTAGAGATGTCCCCAACCGATACAGGCGAGCGGTCCATCCTGGGTCTCGACTCTGGACAGCCAGTACTTCATCCATGGTCATCGGACCGGACCCCCTCCACAAGGGAGGGGGGGACATAGGAGAAAGAAAAGAAGCGGCAGATCAACTGGTCTAAAAAGGAGGTCTATTTAAAGGCTAGAGTATACAGATGAGTTTTAAGGTGAGACTTAAATGCTTCTACTGAGGTAGCAACTCGAACTGTTACCGGGAGGGCATTCCAGAGTACTGGAGCCCGAACGGAAAACGCTCTATAGCCCGCAGACTTTTTTGGGCTCTAGGAATCACTAATAAGCCGGAGTCTTTTGAACGCAGATTTCTTGCCGGGACATATGGTACAATACAATCGGCAAGATAGGCTGGAGCTAGACCATGTAGTATTTTATACGTAAGTAGTAAAACCTTAAAGTCACATCTTAAGTGCACAGGAAGCCAGTGCAGGTGAGCCAGTATAGGTATATATGTATGTATATATGTATATAAAGGTATATACAGTATAAGTATATATGTATGTATATATGTATATAAAGGTATATACAGTATAAGTATATATGTATGTATATATGTATATAAAGGTATATACAGTATAGGTATATATGTATGTATATATGTATATAAAGGCACATACAGTATAGGTATATATGTATGTATATATGTATATAAAGGTATATACAGTATAGGTATATATGTATGTATATATGTATATAAAGGTATATACAGTATAGGTATATATGTATGTATATATGTATATAAAGGTATATACAGTATAGGTATATATGTATGTATATATGTATATAAAAGGTATATACAGTACAGGCGTAATATGATCAAACTTTCTTGTTCTTGTCAAAAGTCTAACAGCCGCATTTTGTACCAACTGTAATCTTTTAATGCTAGACATGGGGAGACCCGAAAATAATACGTTACAGTAATCGAGACGAGGCGTAACAAACGCATGGATAATGATCTCGGCGTCTTTAGTGGACAAAATGGAGCGAATTTTAGCGATATTACGGAGATGAAAGAAGGCCGTTTTAGTAACGCTTTTAATGTGTGTATATAAGCCTTGCTTGTTCAATATTCAATGCAAAACCTGTTTGGGTCCCTATTAAAAAGTTCATTTGTTCAACCTTGGCCCGCGGCTTTGTTCAGTTTTAAATTTTGGCCCACTCTGTATTTGAATTCGACACCCCTGGTCTACGGGGCCACTGCGCAGCTATGGCAAAGCAGGCAATGTTCCAGTCCCCGGAACGTACCGCCTATCGATAGTCCCGTGAGCTCGCTCCCCTCACCCCCCACAGGACAAGCCACCACCTTTCTCTTGAAAATGTTTCTCTCCTTACTTTTGCCAAGTGCCAACTTAATTCCAAGGTCGATCATTATGCTTCTGCTGACGGGCGATTCGGATGCACATTTTTCATAATCAAGCACAGAGGAGCATTTTTATGACATTTGAGATGTTTTTCAAAATAACTACGGCCAATGGTGTGTAAATAATAGACTACACTGCATCAATCCATTTATACAATTTATTACTTCAATTGCTTTTCACATAAAACCCACCCCTCGTTTTTAAGGTGTTGCAGCTTTTATATTACCTGGCTGTGCGCCACATTCAATTAATGCTGTTATCCAGAAATACAACTCAATACACTTTTGAATACCCAATACTAAATTATCTTAGGGAATTGCAGCCTTGAAATATATCATTTGGCTAAAACGCCTAAAAAAGTCACAGTTGAGTTGAAGTATGGCTTCATCTTACGGAAGCTGATTGTTTTAACCCCAAAAGTCAGAATTTGTTCCAGTGCAACTGGCACTGAGTAATAGGAAATTTAATCCATCCATCCATTTTTCTACCGCTTGTCCCTTTTGGGGTTGCGGGGGGTTGCTGGAACCTACCACAGTGCTACTGGCACTGAGTAAAAGGACATTTAATCCATCCATCCATGTTCTACCGCTTGTCCCTTTTGGGGTCGCAGGGTGGTGCTGGACCCTATCTCAGCTGTATTCGGGCGGAAGGCGGCGTACACCCTGGACAAGTCGCCACCTCACAGCAGGGCCAACACAGATAGACAGACAACATTCACACACTAGGGCCATTTTAGTGTTGCCAATCAACCTATCCCCAGGTGCATGTCTTTGGAAGTGGGAGGAAGCCGGAGTACCCGGAGGGAACCCACGCAGTCACGGGGAGAACATGCAAACTCCACACAGAAAGACCCCGAGCCCGGGATTGAACTCAGGACTACTCAGGATCTCGTATTGTGAGGAACATGCACTAACCTCTGAACCATCGTGCTGCCCCAAAAAAATCAACCTATCCCCAGGTGCATGTTTTTGGAAGTGGGAGGAAGCCGGAGTACCCGGAGGGAACCCACGCAGTCACGATGAGAACATGCAAACTCCACAGAGAACGATCCCGTGCCCGGGATTGAACCCTGACTACTCAGGACCTTCGTATTGAGAGGCACATGTACTAACCCCTAAACCACCATGCTGCCCAAAATAATTTGAATACACTGAATAAGATTTTTTTTTTGTAGCCTTACCTTATTTTTGACAAAAAAAGAGACTTCCAAATAGCCTTTAAAATTTGAAAATTATTCTATAGAAATTGTGGTATGAATTTCACAACAATTCATCTAACCTTCCCATTGTAGAATAGAATTGAATAGAATAGAAAGTACTTTATTGATCCCTGGGGGAAATTCAGCACCACAGTTCGCTCACAATAGACAATAATAATAATAAATAATATATAACATATATTATACATATAGTATATAATATATGAATAGTATAGATATATTCTACATATATTCTACATTTAAGTGCAGTCAAGGAACATATGCATTATACAATCTGATGGCTGTCGGTATGAAGGACCTCCTGTGTCGTTCCGTGTTGCATTTTGGGAGTCTGAGCCTTCCACAGAACGTGCTCATTCTCTCCGCAAAGTCCGAGGGTAGTGGGTGGGAGGTGTTGTCCATAATGGCTAGGAGTTTTGCTAGACTTCTCCTCTCTGACACCACCGCCAGAGAGTCTAGTGATACCATGAATTGATTAACGTGGACCCCGACTTAAACAAGTTGAAAAACTTATTCGGGTGTTAACATTTAGTGGTCAGTTGTACGGAATATGTACTGAACTGCGCAATCTACTAATAAAAGTATCAATCAATCAACCAATCTATCTCCACTCCCACCACGTTACTGTAGTTCTCTACCAGCTTGTCCAGTCTGTTTGTGTCCCTCGCTCTCAGCCCACTGCCCCAGCAAGCCACGGCGTACAAGAAGGCGCCCGCCACCACCGACTCGTAGAACATCAACATCTTTGTACAGACGTTGAAGGATCCTAGCATCCTGAGGAAGTATCCTGTCCCTTCTTGTAGAGGGCCTCAGTGTGTTTGGACCCAGTCAGCTTGTTGTCCTTGTGTACACCTCTACCATGTCCACATCGACCCCCCGGACGGAAACAGGGGTCGCAGAAGTACTCATCCTCCGTCCCAGGTCCACAACCAGCTCCTTGGTCTTTGTCACATTAAGCTGGAGGTGGTTCTTTCCACAGCATGTGACTAAGTCCTCCACCAGTGTCCTGTATTCCTCGTCATCCCCATCCTCAATACACCCCACTATCGCAGAGTCATCAGAAAACTTCTGAAGGTGGCAGGACTCTGATTGATAGTGGAAGTCGGTGGTGTGAATGGTGAAGAGGAAGGGGGAGAGGACTGTACCCTGCGGGGCCCCGGTGTTGCTGACCAGTCCTGCAGTCGCACATACTGTGGTCTGTCAGTCAGGTAATATACAACCCAGGAGACCAACCTATAGAGTGTTCCATTTCCTGTGAGCTAATTTGTTTGAGCACACGACCCAAAACTAGGCCTGACCTATATATTTTAGACAAGTGTCTGGTACATTGTTATGCACAGAAGGTGATTGGACATGTGCATTTTCAAAGTTAGGGAAAATCTCAAATTCCATCGTCACTGTACTCCTGTGGCTGATCCCCTCCAGCCCTGGGGTCCAATGACTTCAACCTATTTAGGACGCTCCCCTTCCAGGAGACCCTACAGAATCCTGCATTTGAGGTTCGTCTCATCTAACCTTCCCATTATAGAGTGTTCCATGTCCTGTGAGCTAATTTGTTCGAGCACATGACCCAAAACTAGCCCCACACATTTACACAGACAAAGGCAGAATCCTGATCCGTCCTCGCCTTTTTCCTCCACCTCCCCCTGCTTTCAGTCTTATCAATAATGCAAGTCTCACTGATGGCCGCCCCAAACAGGGTGAGGAGCTGGAAGCATTGAGCGAAAGGTCAGACCTCCATGGGGCTTCTAGGATGGCATTAATTAGACCAGGTGCTTCCCCCCCCCATAACAAAGCCTCACATCCTGTAGATGCACTCATTACCCGGCCCTTCACAGCATGGGACTGAACATTTATCCACAGCTATAAACACATTTGCCTTTAACAGCTCAACTGAGAGGAATTCACACCTCAGCCCCTGGACAACCGGTTAAGTGTTCAACACACACAAACACGTCAAACCGACCAACAGGGGACCTCACACACACTGAGACACCCAGCCCCCTGTTGTGGTTACCAGAGGTGGGTAGTAACGCGCTACATTTACTTAAGTAACTTTTGGGATAAATTATACTTCTACGAGTAGTTGTTAGGCAACATACTTTTACTGTAAACTCCCTTTTTAGACCAGTTGATCTGCCGTTTCTTTTCTTTTTCTTCTATGTCCCACTCTCCTTTGTGGAGGGAGTCCGGTCCGATCCGGTGGCCATGTACTGCTCGCCTGTGTATCGGCTGGGGACATCTCTGCGCTGCTGATCAGCCTCCTCTTGGGATGGTTTCCTGCTGGCTCCGCTGTGAACGGGACTCTCGCTGCTGTGTTGGATCCGCTCTGGACTGGACTCTCGCGACTGTGTTGGATCCATTATGGATTGATCTTTCACAGTATCATGTTCTCATAGTCATCATTGTCACCGATGTCCCACTGGGTGTGAGTTTTCCTTGCCCTTATGTGGGCCTACCGAGGATGTCGTAATGGTTTGTGCAGCCCTTTGAGACACTAGTGATTTAGGGCTATATAAGTAAACATTGATTGATTGACTTTTACTTGAGTATATTTATAGAGAAGAAACGCTACTTTTACTCCATTCCATTTATCTACATTAAGCTCGCTACTCGCTACGTTTTTTTTATCGATCCGATAATGTTCGTTTTGGTTAATGACAGAGCTTCAAAGTAGAATCCACGCATGCCTGCCTTTCACCAATCCCATGCAGTCACTGGTGACGTTGGACCAATCAAACAGAGCCAGGCGGTCACATGACCCGACTTAAACATGTTGACAAACTTATTGGGGTGTTACCATTTAGTGGTCGATTGTACGGAATATGTACTGTACTGTGCAATCTAATAATACAAGTTTCAATCAATCAATCAAAAGTGTAAAGGAAAAAAGACACTTTTTATTTCAACCGTACTTCCCGTCAAAAGCCTAAAACTGATCGCACAGTTCCTGTCTTCACAATAAAAGCGCCGCTCCATCGCGCCTGCGCTAACAAAATAAGAGTCCCCGATACCCAGCGCAAACATGCTAGCAAGCTACGGAGTTTGCCGCCAATGTATTTCTTGTAAAGTGTATAAAAACGAATATGGAAGCTGGACAAATAAGATGCCAAAAACCAACGACTTTCATGTGGTATTAGACAGAAAAGAGGAACTTTTTTTCTCCTCCATTTGAAAACGTGGACGTCTGATTCCAATCAATGCAAGTCATCAGAATCAGGTAATACACCAACTTATATTTTATGTCGTCATGAAAGATAGGAATCTATATGTTAAACATGCATGTATACAACATGTGAGCAAAAACGGCAAAATAAATAAATATAAATTATATACTGTATCTATAAATGTATGTATATATATATATATGATATGTGTGTGTATAAATGATGTGTGTGTGTATGTATATATGAGGTAGATCACCTCGACTTGGTCATTTATTAAGTAATTGACAAACGTTGAAAAACTTATTGGTGTGTTACCATTTAGTGGTCAATTGTACAGAATATGTACTGTACTGTGCAATCTACTAATACAAGTTTCAATCAATCAATCAATCAATCAATAAATGCCTACTGAGGCTATGGTGCTGTTAAGTTATTGTGGCTCAATGTGCCATTTTTTAATTTTATTTTAATGTACTATTATTTAATATATATTATTGTTTTAGTTGCTTAATAGATATTCCTGGCTCTGAATTTGCCCATTACTATTTTTATGTTTTTGTGTATTATTTGTTGCCGTAATCAGGTTACTCATCAGTTACTCAGTACTTGAGTAGTTTTTTCACAACATACTTTTTAATTTTACTCAAGTAGATATTTGGATAACTACTCCTTACTTTTACCTGAGTAATAAATCTCTAAAGTAACAGTACTCTTACTTGAGTACAATTTCTGGCTACTCTACCCACCTCTGGTGGTTACCGTATTTCTTTGAATTGACGTCGGGCATATAGTATGTGCCTGCCTTGAATTACTGCCGGGTCGAACTCGCTTCGCAAAATAATTAGCGCATGCTTAATATTTCCGCCGGGTCAAACTCATGACATCACGAGTGACACTTCCCCTGTCATCATTTTCAAAATGGAGAAGGCTGATTTCAATACCGGTAATTTGAAATCCCATAAAGGGAAGAAGATTAAGAGCTATTCAGTACACTACTAGCCACCACACAGTCTGATAGTTTATATATCAATGATGAAATATTAACATTGCAACACATGCCAATACGGCCTTTTTAGTTTACTAAATTGCAATTTTAAATTTCCCGGCAGTTTTTTCTTGAAAACGTCGCGTAATGATGACGTGTACGCTTGACGTCACGGACTGTTAGGAATATGAGCGCTGCACACACACACAGCTAAAAGTCGTTTGCTTTAACCGCATAATTACACAGTATTTTGGACATTTGTGTTGCTGAATCCTTTGCAATTTGTTCAGTTAATATTGGAGGAGTCAAAGTAGAAAGATGGAGTTAGGAAGCTTTAGCCTTTAGCCACACAAACACACGGTGATTCCTTGTTTAAAATTCACGGAGGTGAAACTTTACTATGGATCAGAGCAGACATGGATCCCAACCGAATGTCAACCAGCAGGTTTCGGTGAGAAAATTGTGGTTAAAAAGACGCTTCTTACTGGATATCAGCTGAGCTTGTGCCGCCCATACAGCTGCCGTCGACTTCCCTGAAACACTGCGCGTCAACACCCGGCCGTGGACGTACACTTCCGACTATCAGGTATTGTTAAACTCACTAAAACTTTAGCAACACAATAGAAAGATAAGGGATTTCCCAGGATTATCCTAGTAAATGTGTCTAAAAACATGAATCCGTCGCAAGGCAATCGCTTTTATTTTTTTTTTCAAGTCCATCGCTATCAATATCCTCAAACACGAATCTTTCATCCTCGCTCAAATTAATGGGGAAAAATGTCGTTTTCTCAGTTCAAAAGGCTGTTTTTGTTGGAGGCTCCCATTAAAAACAATGTGAATATGTGCTGCCGCTAGGTGACATCATACGCAAATACGGTGTTAGCTTTCACTGTTATGCTGATGACACCCAACTCTACATGCCCCTAAAGCTGACCAACACGCCGGATTGTAGTCAGCTGGAGGCGTGTCTTAATGAAATTACACAATGGATGTCCGCTAACTTTTTGCAACTCAACGGCAAAAAAACGGAAATGCTGATTATCGGTCCTGCTAGACACCGACCTCTATTTAATGATACAACTCTAACATTTGACAACCAAACAATTAAACAAGGCGACACGGTAAAGAATCTGGGTGTTATGAACTTTCACAGTATCATGTTAGACCCGCTCGACATCCATTGCTTTCCTCCTCTCCAAGGTTCTCATAGTCATCATTGTCACCGACGCCCCACTGGGTGTGAGTTTTCCTTGCCCTTATGTGGGCCTACCGAGGATGTCGTAGTGGTTTGTGCATCCCCTTGGAGACACTAGTGATTTAGGGCTATATAAGTAAACATTGATTGATTGAACATGTGAGGAGCCATCAACATGTGACGTCATCATCTGCGACTTCCGGTAAAGACAGGGCTTTTCTCTTAGCACCGAATGTTGCGAACTTTATCGTCGATGTTCTCTACTAAATCCTTGCAGCAAAAATATGGCAATATCGCGAAATGATCAAGTATGACACAGAATGGACCTTTTAAATAAGAACATCTCATTTCAGTAGGCCTTTAAGGTCCAAGCTATTGAATACCGGTATGCTAAAAAGAACAGTAAGCAGCTATGTTTTATTAATATACCGGTACCTGTGGAGAGGTGGAGTTGACGGTCCAGACGAACAATATGGCGACGAGGAGACGACGAGCGAGCGTAGAGGAGGAGCGGAAGAGCGACCTGGACTGAGGTTTTATTGAAAAATAAACAAAGTCAAACTGCTCAAGCCATGTCCTTCCTTGGTGGTCCTTGGAACCCGCAAGACGACGGTTTGAGACTGTCACAATACTGTAGCTGCGTGTGTCCAATATGAGTCATTAAAGACTCCCCCCCTGGTGGTAGAGGGCGCTAGTGATCCTTCCTGCGACTACTCGGCTGCAGAAGAAGTGACAATGAGTCACGTAATATGTGCTGGGACGGATATGATGGACCTTCTGATAGCACTTTTCTAAACTGGACTTTCAATCGAAGCAGGGGGTAATAAAGGAAGAGTTCCATCGAGACAGAGAGACTTTTAAAACTGAAGAAAGATAAAGAAGACTTCTATAAACAAGTTATCGATGATTTTCATCAGAAGGAGCTTGAATGGACTATATCTATAAGTAAAGGTAAGACCATACTAACTTTTTTTTATTAAATGTGCTTTTCATGATGGCATCCTTACACCACACTCAATTTTTTACTGCATGCCTTTGGTAAGTGCCGGAGTGAGAAGAGCTTTGAAAATAATTAGCGCATGCTAATTTTGTTGACTTAATTAGGAATTACATTGATCTAATTAGGAATTAGGTCAATGTATGTTTGGGTCACAGAATGTTCTTTTCATGAAAAGGAATTTTAGAACAAAAAGCGAATGGTTTATTTTAATTTAATATTGAAAAATAATTTCACTTCAAAATAAATGCTGAAAATATTTTAGATGAAATTCTTTTGAGCCAAAAAAATTATCTGCTTGTACACAAAATGTTCCTGTGCGACATTGTAACAATAAAATTGCATTTGTATTCAAATGTTGAGGTATTTTTTAAAGTTATTTTATTCATGCAAGCGAGTAGTAACCTGTGAATAATCTAATTTTAAAAATGAACTGTTTGACCGGTAGTAAAAATCAAACTTGGATCATTTGAGGCTTTTTCAACAATCCTGCGATGAGGTGACGACTTGTCCAGGGTGTACCCCGCCTTCCGCCCAATTATAGGAGATAGGCGGTAGAAATGGATGGATGCTTACTTTCACTGCATGCCTTTAGTAAGTGCAGGAGTGAGAAGAGGTTTAAAATTAATTAGAAGCCCTGGCAACAATTCAAGTAAATACGGTATATTAGACCTCAACTAGTGTTTCAGATTTGACCTACGGTGGGCCGCTTCCCACCCCAAAGAATGATGGCTCACTCCCACTACCCATAGCGCTGTCCCGCCTCCATTTTGGTGGAAACCCATTCATCTCTCAGACAACGGGCAGCAGGAGGCGGAGGACAGTAAATCAGTTATATTGATGGAGAGCTTGGGTGTTGGCTACACACTTGTTAAAGTTAGTATCTTTAAATGGATATACTAAAGTCGCCGTGCTTTTGTTTTCCCCCCAATGCTGCTAAACCCATGTAATATTTATCTTTGGGATTATGAAGACAGGTGCGACATTTCAGTTTTCAGTTATGCATGTTAGACACAGCAGCAGGAAACTGAAAGACTCCTCATGCTAAATGCCTCCACCATGTTTGACACATGATGTCATATGCTTTGAATCACAAGTTGTTACTTTTTCTTATCTATTATGCTTTTATAAATTCTTCTTGGTTTGACCCAACTCTCTCCTTTGAGTCACACATTAAAAGCGTTACTAAAACGGCCTTCTTTCATCTCCGTAATATCGCTAAAATTCGCTCCATTTTGTCCACTAAAGACGCCGAGATCATTATCCATGCGTTTGTTACGCCTCGTCTCGATTACTGTAACGTATTATTATGTCTAGCATTAAAAGATTACAGTTGGTACAAAATGCGGCTGCTAGACTTTTGACAAGAACAAGAAAGTTTGATCACATTACGCCTGTACTGTATATACCTTTATATACATATATACATACATATATACCTATACTGTATATACCTTTATATACATACATATATACCTATACTGTATATACCTTTATATACATATATACATACATATATACCTATACTGGCTCACCTGCACTGGCTTCCTGTGCACTTAAGATGTGACTTTAAGGTTTTACTACTTACGTATAAAATACTACACGGTCTAGCTCCATCCTATCTTGCCGATTGTATTGTACCATATGTCCCGGCAAGAAATCTGCGTTCAAAGGACTCCGGCTTATTAGTGATTCCCAAAGCCCAAAAAAAGTCTGCGGGCTATAGAGCGTTTTCATTTCGGGCTCCAGTACTCTGGAATGCCCTCCCGGTAACAGTTCGAGATGCTACCTCAGTAGAAGCATTTAAGTCTCACCTTAAAACTCATTTGTATACTCTAGCCTTTAAATAGACTCCCTTTTTAGACCAGTTGATCTGCCGTTTCTTTTCTTTTTCTTCTATGTCCCACTCTCCCTTGTGGAGGGGGTCCGGTCCGATCCGGTGGCCATGTACTGCTCGCCTGTGTATCGGCTGGGGACATCTCTGCGCTGCTGATCCGCCTCCGCTTGGGATGGTTTCCTGCTGGCTCCGCTGTGAACGGGACTCTCGCTGCTGTGTTGGATCCGCTTTGGACTGGACTCTCGCGACTGTGTTGGATCCATTATGGATTGAACTTTCACAGTATCATGTTAGACCCGCTCGACATCCATTGCTTACCTCCTCTCCAAGGTTCTCATAGTCATCATTGTCACCGACGTCCCACTGGGTGTGAGTTTTCCTTGCCCTTATGTGGGCCTACCGATGATGTCGTAGTGGTTTGTGCAGCCCTTTGAGACACTAGTGATTGAGGGCTATATAAGTAAACATTGATTGATTGATTGATAAGGGATTTCCCAGAATTATCCTTGTAAATATGTCTAAAAACATCTGAATCGCTCTCACTGCTATCACCTTTTTTTTTTTTCCTTTCTAATCCTTCACTCTAAATTTCCTCATCCACGAATCTTTCATTCTCGCTTTCTCGGTCCAAATAGCTCTCGCTGCTGGAGGCTCACATTCTAAACAATGTGAGGATGTGAGGAGCCCTACAACCCGTGACGTCACGCGCACATCGTCTGCTACTTCCGGTGAAGGCAATGCTTTTCTTATGAGCGACCAAAAGTTGCAAACTTTATCGCCGATGTTCTCTACTAAATCCTTTCAGCAAAAATGTCGCGAAATGATCAAGTATGACACATAGAATGGACCTGCTATCCCCGTTCAAATAAGAAAATCTCATTCCAGTAGGCCTTTAACATTTAAGTATACTTTTTAATTGTCTAAATACTTTGTTCTTTTCCCCAGAATTTCTTTCAGGATCAATAAACCGACTTAATCTAACCTTTGTTGGACTACTCTAACAAGTTAATTCCCCCAAAGTTGGATCAATAAAGTCTTATGTTGTCTTATCCAGAATGTGAACTACGGACTTCAACCAAAATCCCCTTCAGTCTGCTCCACACACATGTTCGCATACTAATTTAGTCAGTCCAAGACCCCCAAAATATATTTTTTCACAATAAATAATCAAAGCCTCCCCCATCCTTCACCCTCCCACTCGTCCATGTCAAACCACCGTGACCAAACAGACAAACACGTCCACCTCCACCAAAGACACAATGTAGCTGCGAGACAGCCTGGTAGGAGCCTACAATTTGCCTTGAGGGATTCCTTGAGCTCGTCTGTCCCCCTGTGATAAAGGATGGAGGGCTTGTCTTGCCTCCCCGTATAGAGACTTTGATTTAAAGAGGAAACGGAGACTCTGCTGCCTCTCATGCTGCCTGTGATATTGATTGAAGACTAGCAGGGGGAATGAATCACTGCATCTCTATTGGTTTGTCATCCGAAGCCAGACGGGACGCTCACGATTGAAATAGTGTTTCTCCTATAGCACCTGAGGCCTATTGCATACTAAAAACCTGGGAACTTTGCAAGGGTAATGATGCGATGAACTCGTGTGCTCCATATTTTTGTTCTGTACCCAAAAGGGGTCTTTCCTCAAGACCTAACTAAACCTAGTCGTTTATCTTTGCCCTCAAGGAGACCCGCTAAATATTGGTTTTCATCAGTCATCCGGAACAAAAAAAAACAACTAAACCAGAGCGGCTGTAATTGGAAATTGAATGTGTTCCGTTCAATTTGATGATTTAAAAAGGTTTGTGTGCCTAAATTTGAAGCGGTTGGACGCTGTGTGGGCAGGTGAACAAAGCATTTATTTTAATACCCGAGCAAAGTCATGTGGAGAATATAATTGTAGTCATCTATATGAGTGGCTGTTGAAATACACCCTTACAAAATGATGAAAATGATACAAATACACTGCAACAAGTCAGTGTTCAAAAACAAGAAAAAACAAAACAAAAATTAGGGGTATTTTATTTGAACTAAGCAAAATTATCTGCCTTAGTTCAAATAAAATACCCCTAATTTTTGTATTTTTGTATTTTTATTTTTTCTTGTTTTTGAACGCTGTTGAAATACACCCTTACAAAATAATAAAAATTATACAAATACACTGCAACAAGTCAGTGTTCAAAAACAAGAAAAAACAAAACAAAAATTAGGGGTATTTTATTTGAACTAAGCAAAATTATCTGCCTTAGTTCAAATAAAATACCCCTAATTTTTGTATTTTTGTATTTTTATTTTTTCTTGTTTTTGAACGCTGTTGAAATACACCCTTACAAAATAATAAAAATGATACAAATACACTGCAACAAGTCAGTGTTCAAAAACAAGAAAAAACAAAACAAAAATTAGGGGTATTTTATTTGAACTAAGCAAAATGATCTGCCTTAGTTCAAATAAAATACCCCTAATTTTTGTATTTTTATTTTTTCTTGTTTTTGAACGCTGTTGAAATACACCCTTACAAAATAATAAAAATGATACAAATACACTGCAACAAGTCAGTGTTCAAAAACAAGAAAAAACAAAACAAAAATTAGGGGTATTTTATTTGAACTAAGCAAAATTATCTGCCTTAGTTCAAATAAAATACCCCTAATTTTTGTATTTTTGTATTTTTATTTTTTCTTGTTTTTGAACGCTGTTGAAATACACCCTTACAAAATAATAAAAATGATACAAATACACTGCAAAAAGTCAGTGTTCAAAAACAAGAAAAAAAAATACAAAAATTAGGGGTATTTTATTTGAACTAAGCAAATTTATCTGCCTTAGTTCAAATAAAATACCCCTAATTTTTGTATTTTTTTTTTTTTTTTCTTGTTTTTGAACGCTGACTTGTTGCAGTGTATTTGTATCATTTTTATCATTTTGTAAGGGTGTATTTCAACAGCCACTCATATAGATGACTACAATTATATTCTCCACATGACTTTGCTCGGGTATTAAAATGATTTGCCGGGCGACAGAGGGGTTAGTGCGTCTGCCTCACAATACGAAGGTCCTGCAGTCCTGGGTTCAAATCCAGGCTCGGGATCTTTCTGTGTGGAGTTTGCATTTTCTCCCCGTGAATGCGTGGGTTCCCTCCGGGTACTCCGGCTTCCTCCCACTTCCAAAGACATGCACCTGGGGATAGGTTGATTGGCAACACTAAATGGTCCCTAGTGTGTGAATGTGAGTGTGAATGTTGTCTGTCTATCTGTGTTGGCCCTGTGATGAGGTGGCGACTTGTCCAGGGTGTACCCTGCCTTCCGCCCGATTGTAGCTGAGATAGGCGCCAGCGCCCCCCGCTACCCCGAAGGGGAATAAGCGGTAGGAAATGGATGGATGGATGGAATAATGGAGACGTCAAAGAAGAAAGCTGTTTGGTGAGAAGTGGTGTAATGCGGCCGCCTTTAGCAACACAAACACTGCCGTTGTTTCTTTGTTTGTTGTGAAGCTTTAATATGGAACAGAGCGTTCAAGCGAACATGGTTCTCTACCACATGTCAACCAGTAAGTTTTTGGATTAAAAAATAGTGATATAAAGTCAGCTATTACCGGAGACTTGAGCGGAGTTTGCGTCCTCCTGCAGCAGCTGTCAAAAAGGCAGCTCTGACTTTCTTGAGTCCTCCATATGGCTTCACTCAGCGACACTGGCGGTCACCGCAGCCCTCTGACTTTCAGGTATGACTTTATAATCTCGCTAAAACACTAGTAACACAATAAGCAGATAAGGGATTTTCCAGAATTATCCTAGTAAATGTGTCTAATAACATCTGAATCACTCCCACTGCCGACACCTTTTTTTTTTCTTTTTCGTAGCGCTTCACTCTAACTTTCTTCATCCACGAATCTTTCATCCTCGCTCAAATTAATGGGGAAATCGTCGCTTTCTCGGTCCGAATCGCTCTTGCTGCTGGTAGTTATGATTATAAACAATGTGAGGATGTGAGGAGCCCTACAACCCGTGACGTCACGCGCACATCGTCTGCTACTTCCGGTGCAGGCAAGGCTTTTTTATTAGCGACCAAAAGTTGCAAACTTTATCGTGGATGTTCTCTACTAAATCCTTTCAGCAAAAATATGGCAATATCACAAAATGATCAAGTATGACACATAGAACGGACCTGCTATCCCCGTTTGAATAAGAACATCTCATTCCTTTAAATAGACTCCCTTTTTAGACCAGTTGATCTGCCGTTTCTTTTCTTTTTCTCCTATGTCCCACTCTCCCTTGTGGAGGGGGTCCGGTCCGATCCGGTGGCCATGTACTGCTTGCCTGTGTATCGGCTGGGGACATCTCTGCGCTGCTGATCCGCCTCCGCTTGGGATGGTTTCCTGCTGGCTCCGCTGTGAACGGGACTCTCGCTGCTGTGTTGGATCCGCTTTGGACTGGACTCTCGCGACTGTGTTGGATCCATTATGGATTGAACTTTCACAGTATCATGTTAGACCCGCTCGACATCCATTGCTTTCCTCCTCTCCAAGGTTCTCATAGTCATCATTGTCACCGACGTCCCACTGGGTGTGAGTTTTCCTTGCCCTTATGAGGGCCTACCGAGGATGTCGTAGTGGTTTGTGCAGCCCTTTGAGACACTAGTGATTTAGGGCTATATAAGTAAACATTGATTGATTGATTTCAGTAGGCCTTTAAGGGGTTATCCGGCTTAGACTTTGCCTTAATTTCTGCATAATTGTTTTAGTGCTGCAACTAACAACTCAGTTTATACAACGCTTCAACTTTCGACACATTTTTTAATAGTCGACTAATCTAAACCCCCCATAAAACTATTTTACCTTCAAAAACAGTCATTGTACTTTTTCAAGACCTAATAAACAGTACAAACTCACTCACCTTTTTTATCTAAAACCAGCTGCATTGTTCTTTTTTGTGGGCACATCTTCAACAACTGCTGGGTGTTTCCTTTTATAGGTGCTTCTTCATTGTGGTTGTGCTCCCTTAACAAGCCAGTGAAGTTTTACAGAGTCTAGAGACCACTCTCTTGTCACCAGCTGATGTGAGGCATATTAAAAATTTCAATGCATACGGTAGCACTTGTCTAAATCAACACCGTACTTAAAGGCCTACTGAAATGAGATGTTCTTATTTAAACGGGGTATAGCAGGTCCATTCTATGTGTCATACTTGATAATTTCACGATATTGCCATATTTTTGCTGAAAGGATTTAGTAGAGAACATCGACGATAAAGTTCGCAACTTTTGGTCGCTAATAAAAAAGCCTTGCCTGTACCGGAAGTAGCAGACGATGTGCGCGTGACGTCACGGGTTGTAGACCTCCTCACATCCACACATTGTTTATAATCATAGCCATCAGCAGCAAGAGCGATTCGGACCGAGAAAGCAACAATTTCCCCATTAATTTGAGTGAGAATGAAAGATTCATGGATGAGGATGTTTAGAGTGAAGTACTAGAAAAAAAAGAAGAAAAAAAAAAGAAAAGGTGACGGCTCCAGGCGTTTCAGATGTAATTAGACACATTTACTAGGATAATTCTGGAAGATCCCTCATCTGCTTATTGTTTTAATAGTGTTTTAGTGAGATTGTAAAGTCATACCTGAAAGTCGGATGGCTGCGGTGAACGCCAGTGTCTCTGAGAGAAGCCGAGGAGCCAAGATCATGTCACACCTGGGTGAAGTATTGTCTGGTTTCATGTTGTCTTGTCATTTCCTGTTTTATTTTGAAAGGTTAACTCTCCCTCTCGTTTCAGGTCACTTGCCCTTCCTCCTGTTTCACTGGTCTGATGTCTCTCCTGATTGCCTGATTGTGCCCACCTGTGTCACCCTCCCTCATGTGTATAAATGTCTGGTCCTCCTCTTGTCTTGTGCCAGAGTATATCGTCTCGCTACGTGCCTCCAAGCCTTGTCCACAGCTTTGTCTACAGCCTTGTCCACAGCCTTGTCTACAGCCTTGTCCACAGCCTTGTCCACAGCCTTGTCCACAGCCTTGTCCACAGCCTTGTCTACAGCCTTGTCCACAGCCTTGTCCACAGCCTTGTCCACAGCCTTGTCCACAGCCTTGTCCACAGCCTTGTCCACAGCCTTGTCCACAGCCTTGTCCACAGCCTTTTCCACAGCCTTGTCTACAGCCTTGTCCACAGCCTTTTCCACAGCCTTTTCCACAGCCTTTTCCACAGCCTTGTCCACAGCCTTGTCCACAGCCTTGTCCACAGCCTTGTCCACAGCCTTTTCCGCAGCCTTGTCCGCAGCCTTGTCCGCAGCCTTGTCCGCAGCCTTGTCCGCAGCCTTGTCCGCAGCCTTGTCCGCAGCCTTGTCCGCAGCCTTGTCCGCAGCCTTGTCCGCAGCCTTGTCCGCAGCCTTGTCCGCAGCCTTGTCCGCAGCCTTGTCCGCAGCCTTGTCCGCAGCCTTGTCCGCAGCCTTGTCCGCAGCCTTGTCCGCAGCCTTGTCCACAGCCTTGTCCACAGCCTTGTCTACAGCCTTGTCCACAGCCTTGTCCACAGCCTTGTCCACAGCCTTTTCCACAGCCTTGTCTACAGCCTTGTCCACAGCCTTTTCCACAGCCTTGTCTACAGCCTTGTCCACAGCCTTGTCTACAGCCTTGTCCACAGCCTTGTCCACAGCCTTGTCCACAGCCTTGTCTACAGCCTTGTCCACAGCCTTGTCCACAGCCTTGTCTACAGCCTTGTCTACAGCCTTGTCCACAGCCTTGTCCACAGCCTTGTCTACAGCCTTGTCTACAGCCTTGTCCACAGCCTTGTCCACAGCCTTGTCCACAGCCTTGTCCACAGCCTTGTCTACAGCCTTGTCCACAGCCTTGTCTACAGCCTTGTCCACAGCCTTGTCCACAGCCTTGTCCACAGCCTTGTCCACAGCCTTGTCCACAGCCTTGTCTACAGCCTTGTCCACAGCCTTGTCCACAGCCTTGTCCACAGCCTTGTCTACAGCCTTGTCCACAGCCTTGTCCACAGCCTTGTCCACAGCCTTGTCCACAGCCTTGTCTACAGCCTTGTCTACAGCCTTGTCTACAGCCTTGTCCACAGCCTTGTCCACAGCCTTGTCCACAGCCTTGTCCACAGCCTTGTCTACAGCCTTGTCTACAGCCTTGTCCACAGCCTTGTCCACAGCCTTGTCTACAGCCTTGTCCACAGCCTTGTCTACAGCCTTGTCTACAGCCTTGTCCACAGCCTTGTCCATAGCCTTGTCTACAGCCTTGTCTACAGCCTTGTCCACAGCCTTGTCCACAGCCTTGTCTACAGCCTTGTCTACAGCCTTGTTTACAGCCTTGTCCACAGCCTTGTCCACAGCCTTGTCCACAGCCTTGTCTACAGCCTTGTCCACAGCCTTGTCCACAGCCTTGTCTACAGCCTTGTCCACAGCCTTGCCCACAGCCTTGTCCACAGCCTTGTCTACAGCCTTGTCCACAGCCTTGTCCACAGCCTTGTCCACAGCCTTGTCTACAGCCTTGTCTACAGCCTTGTCTACAGCTATGTACACAGCCTTGTCTACAGCCTTGTCCACAGCCTTGTCCACAGCCTTGTCCACAGCCTTGTCTACAGCCTTGTCCACAGCCTTGTCTACAGCCTTGTCCACAGCCTTGTCTACAGCCTTGTCCACAGCCTTGTCCACAGCCTTTTCCACAGCCTTGTCTACAGCCTTGTCCACAGCCTTGTCCACAGCCTTGTCCACAGCCTTGTCTAAAGCCTTGTCCACAGCCTTGAATCACATTTGCTAAGTATTGCCTTGCCCTATTTATTGATTTCTTTGTTTCCTCTGAGAAAGAGTGATTTTGCTTGCTAAAGTTTTTGGTCAAGAATTTTGTGTTTAATTTCAGTGCGTTGCCTTCCTTTTTCCCCTCCTCTTGGAGCGCTTTACTTTGTAGTTATCTCAGCTTTTTATAGCGTACTTTCTGTTTGAAGTTTCTTGTCTCCTCTGCGTGAGTGATTTACTTTTTTTAGCTAATCATAGATTGTTGTTCTTTTTGTTATCAGATTCGTGTGTAATTTTGCTATTGCCTTTTTCCTCCCTATGGAGTGATTTTCTGTTTTTAGCGTCTTGCCTATGACTTTTGTTATCATAGATTCTATAGCCGCTTTGTCTTAATCACTCTGTTCGAAGAGACTTCAAAGAAAACTGTTAAAAAAAAGCCTGTGTCAATTGTCCCCCTTCTGCACCTGAGTCCTCATTCTCGCCAAGGTTTAACCGATCACAGCTGCCTTTTTGAGCTGAAGGAGGAGGTCCCAAAATCCACTGAAGTCTCCGGTAAGAGCCGATTTAACATCGCAATTTTCCCATCCAAAAACTTGCTGGTTGACGTAGAGAAACATGTTCGCTTGACCGCTCTGTGTTAAAGCTTCACAACAAACAGAGAAACACTGGCTGTGTTTCGGTGCTAAAGGCTTTCCACCAACAGCATTCTTCTTTGACGTCTCCATTATTAATTGAACAAATTGCAAAAGATTCAGCAACACAGATGTCAAAAATACTGTGTAGTTATGCGATGAAAAGAGACTACTTTTAGCCGTGTGTGGTGCTGGGCTAACATGTACGCTGCAACCCGAAACGTCAGGCGACGTTCCGTGACGTTTTCAACAAGAAACTTCGCTGGAAATTCAAAATTGTAATTTAGTAAACTAAACCGGCCGTATTGGCATGTGTTGCAATGTTAATATTTCATCATTGATATATAAACTATCAGACTGCGTGGTCGCTAGTAGTGGCTTTCAGTAGGACTTTAATGCACCCGCTGCTGATACCGAAATCTGCCCCGTCGATGGTCACGTGTAAAACGATGCATCGACTTGTAAGTCGAGGAATTGCGCAAACACTAAAATATCAATTGAGCATAGGTCAACATAGGTTGTCTAGAGTGCAGAAAAGATTGAGGTAAAGTAAGAGCTCCTGAGTCAAAGCGCTACCAAAGAGCCTCAGTAAGTGTGAAGCTGAGGCGTTGCTGCGGCAAGTGAATGTTAAACGTTGTGAATTATTTAGTAGTGTCAATAGTGGAGTCCACACATAAAAAAGAAGCAGAGGACAAAAGGACAGAGGGCTTCTTCCTATTAGTAATTCTCAGAGCCCAAAAAAAGTCTGCGGGCTATAAAACGTTTTCTATTCAGGTTCCAGTACTAGTTAGAGAAGCTTTTAAGTCCCATCTTAAAATTAATTTATATACTCTAACCTTTAAATAGACCCCTTTTTAGACTAGTTGATCTGCCAATTATTTTCTTTACTACTCTGCCCCCCTCTCCCTTGTGGAAGGAGGTGGGGGTGGGGGGCACAGGTCCGGCGGCCATGCATGAAGTGCTGGCTGTCCAGAGTCTGGACCCGGGGTGGACCGCTCGCCTGTGCATCGGCCGGGGGACAATATCTGCACTGCTGACCCGTCTCCGCTCGGGATGGTCTCCCGCCTGTCAAAACATGGACTATGGGGTTTGTTTTTTCGGAAGGCAAAGGAAAGTTGGCGCGGGCAAGACGTGAATGTAAGTACATATTTTATTTTAACACTTTTTATTTTTATTTTAACACCCATCCATCCATCCATTTTCTACCGCTTATTCCCTTTCGGGGTCGCGGGGGGCGCTGGCGCCTATCTCAGCTACAATCGGGCGGAAGGCAGGGTACACCCTGGACAAGTCGCCACCTCATCGCAGGGCCAACACAGATAGACAGACAACATTCACACTCACATTCACACACTAGGGCCAATTTTAGTGTTGCCAATCAACCTATCCCCAGGTGCATGTCTTTGGAAGTGGGAGGAAGCCGGAGTACCCGGAGGGAACCCACGCATTCACGGGGAGAACATGCAAACTCCACACAGAAAGATCCCGAGCCTGGATTTGAACCCAGGACTGCAGGAACTTCGTATTGTGAGGCAGACGCACTAACCCCTCTGCCACCGTTTATTTTAACACTTTTTACTTTTTTTTTAGAAGATCTTTGACTAGCCTTTTTTAGGCATATCTTACAAACAGTAGAGGACTCCCGTTACATAGAGGATCTTTGACTAGCATTTTTTTAGGCATTCCTTATAGAAAGCAGAGCACTCCTGTCAAACAGAAGATCTTTGACTAGCATTTTTAAGTATATCTTAAAAACAGCAGAGCACTCCTGTTATATAGAGGATCTTTGACTAGCATTTTTTTAGGTATTCCTTATAGAAAGCAGAGCACTCCTGTGAAACAGAAGATCTTTGACCAGCCTTTTTTAGGCATATCTTACAAACAGTAGAGCACTCCTGTTACATAGAGGATCTTTGACTAGCATTAGGGACGGCGTGGCGCAGTGGAACAGTGGCCGTGCGCAACCCGAGGGTCACTGGTTCAAATCCCACCTAGAACCAACCTCGTCACGTCCGTTGTGTCCTGAGCAAGACACTTCACCCTTGCTCCTGATGGGTGCTGGTTAGCGCCTTGCATGGCAGCTCCCTCCATCAGTGTGTGAATGTGTGTGTGAATGGGTAAATGTGGAAGTAGTGTCAAAGCGCTTTGAGTACCTTGAAGGTAGAAAAGCGCTATACAAGTACAACCCATTTATTTATTTATTTAACACTAACAAACTACAAAAAAAGGAAGGAAACATATGAAAAAAAAGGAAGCAAACAAAAGGCGCGCACAATGGCGGAGAACAAACGTGATTAATGAAAACAAAAGACTAGCACAGAGGCAGAACTATGGACAAAAGGCAAAACTCGATAACGGTGACATAAAAACCCAAAACTTACGTGGCATGGGCAGGAGAGAAACAATGGACAGTATGAGTGACAGATGAAGTAGAGGTAGCATGGCACGACGTGGGTAAAGATAAAGTCGCCAGACTGACTACCTGGCAACTACAGGTTTAAATAATGCTATGGTGATTAGTGACAGGTGTGCGAGTGCAAAACGCGAGACAGGTGCGTGACATAAGGACAGGTGAAAACTAATGGGTAGTCATGGAAACAAAACAAACGAGGAAGTGCAAAAACAGGAACTGAGTGTCCAAAAAACAAGGCCAAACAAACACGATCAACAGTCATGACACCACCAGCCTCACTATGGACAGGACTTTCGCTATTATGTTAGATCCACCATGGACTGGACTTTCACAATATCCTGCTAGACCCACTCGACGTCCATTGCATCCGGTCTTCCCTAGAGGAGGAGGGGGGGGGGGGGGGGCGGGGGGGGGGGGTGACCCACATCTGCGGTCCTCTCCAAGGTTTCTTATAGTCATTCACATTGACATCCTACTGGGTTGTGAGTTTTTCCTTGCCCTTATGTGGGATCGGAACCGCAGAAGTCGTTATGGCTTGTGCAGCCCTTTGAGACACTTGTGATTTAGGGCTATATAGATAAACATTGATTGATTGTGCTGAAAACAATCAATCAATCAATCAATCAATGTTTACTTATATAGCCCTAAATCACTAGTGTCTCAAAGGGCTGCACAAACCACTACGACATCCTCGGTAGGCCCACATAAGGGCAAGGAAAACTCACACCCAGTGGGACGTCGGTGACAATGATGACTATGAGAACCTTGGAGAGGAGGAAAGCAATGGATGTCGAGCGGGTCTAACATGATACTGTGAAAGTTCAATCCATAATAGATCCAACACAGTCGCGAGAGTCCAGTCCAAAGCGGATCCAACACAGCAGCGAGAGTCCCGTTCACAGCGGAGCCAGCAGGAAACCATCCCAAGCGGAGGCCGATCAGCAGCGCAGAGATGTCCCCAGCCGATACACAGGCAAGCAGTACATGGCCACCGGATCGGACCGGACCCCCTCCACAAGGGAGAGTGGGACATAGAAGAAAAAGAAAAGAAACGGCAGATCAACTGGTCTAAAAAGGGAGTCTATTAAAAACAAAGTTTCGTTGTACTTGTGCAATGACAATAAAAACCTATCCTATCCTATCCTGATGCTGATCCGCCTCCTCTTGGGATGGTTTCCCTGCTGGCTCCGCTGTGAACGGGACTCTCGCTGCTGTGTTGGATCCGCTTTGGACTGGACTCTCGCGACTGTGTTGGATCCATTATGGATTGAACTTTCACAGTATCATGTTAGACCCGCTCGACATCCATTGCTTTCCTCCTCTCCAAGGTTCTCATAGTCATCATTGTCACCGACGTCCCACTGGGTGTGAGTTTTCCTTGCCCTTATGTGGGCCTACCGAGGATGTCGTAGTGGTTTGTGCAGCCCTTTGAGACACTAGTGATTTAGGGCTATATAAGTAAACATTGATTGATTGATTGATATCCTATTGATTGCTTGGGCAGCAGAGAGGGGTTAGTGCGTCTGCCTCAAAATACGAAGGGCCTGAGTTCAATCCCAGGCTCGGGATCTTTCTGTGTGGAGTTTGCATGTTCTCCCCGTGACTGCGTGGGTTCCCTCCGGGTACTCCGGCTTCCTCCCACTTCCAAAGACATGCACCTGGGGATAGGTTGATTGGCAACACTAAATTGGCCCTAGTGTGTGAATGTGAGTGTGAATGTTGTCTGTCTATCTGTGTTGGACCTTTGATGAGGTGGCGACTTGTCCAGGGTGTACTCCGCCTTCCGCCCGTTTGTAGCTGAGATAGGCTCCAGCGCCCCCTGCGTCCCCGAATGAAATAAGGGGTAGAAAATGGATGGATTGAAAACTTGATTGAAAACTATTCCTTAATTGGTATGATCCTGATAAACACTGCTGTATGTTCCATTAACAAAACAGCACATGAAATTGATCAGCAATTCTTATTGCATCCTGACTGGACTGGTTCTGAGAACTGTAATTGATTCTGATTGACCTTGTGATAATTACCTTTGGTGAATGCCACATTCTTCTTCAAAAGTGCATACATTGCATATAATGCTGACTCTGTAAACTTGTGTGGATTTTTTTCTTCAACTTTCCCACTACAACTCTGGCAACTTGATGGCATTATTTCTTTTCTCCCTTCTTCAGTAATAAATAAAATCCAGGGGATATATGATAGAGACAAGAAATCTATTTATTCCACTGAGGGGAGTTGCATCCTAGGGACTGATGAGATTTGTACCCGTGCATCTGGCAGGCCTGTTTGTCCTTAAAAAATGTTGTTCGCCAAGAAATCCAGTAAATTCGCTTCATTCTGTCCACTAAAGACGCTGAGATCATTATCCATGCGTTTGTTACGTCTCGTCTCGATTACTGTAACGTATTATTTTCGGGTCTCCCCATGTCTAGCATTAAAAGATTACAGTTGGTACATACTCCTCTCTGAGCTGCAACCTTATCGTGGTAGAGGAGTTTGCGTGTCCCAATGATCCTAGGAGCTATGTTGTCCGGGGGCATAAAGCCCCCTGGTAGGGTCTCCCAAGGCAAACAGGTTCTAGGTGAGGGATCAGACAAAGAGCAGCTCGAAGACCTATATGAAGAAGAAACATCATGGACCCAGATTTCCCTCGCCCGGACGCGGGTCACCGGGGCCCCCCTCTGGAGCCAGGCCCGGAGGTGGGGCACGATGGCGAGCGCCTGGTGGCCGGGCCTGTTCCCATGGGGCCCGGCCGGGCACAGCCCGAAGAGGCAACGTGGGTCACCCCTCCAATGGGCTCACCACCCATAGCAGGGGCCATAGAGGTCGGGTGCATTGTGAGCTGGGCGACAGCCGAAGGCAGGGCACTTGGTGGTCCGATCCTCGGCTACAGAAGCTAGCTCTTGGGACGTGGAACGTCACGTCACTGGGGGGGAAAGAGCCTGAGCTAGTGCGCGAAGTCGAGAAATTCCGGCTGGATATAGTCGGACTCACTTCGACGCACAGCAAGGGCTCTGGAACCACTTCTCTCGAGAGGTACTGGACCCTCTTCCACTCTGGCGTTGCCGGCAGTGAGAGGCGACGGGCTGGGGTGGCAATTCTTGGAGTTGGAGTTTAACCCGGTGGACGAAAGGGTAGCCTCCCTCCGCCTTCGGGTGGGGGGACGGGTCCTGACTGTTGTTTGTGCTTATGCACCAAACAGCAGTTCAGAGTACCCACCCTTTTTGGGAACGCTCGAGGGAGTACTGGAAAGTGCTCCCCCGGGTGATTCCCTTGTCCTATTGGGAGACTTCAACGCTCACGTTGGCAACGACAGTGAAACCTGGAGAGGCGTGATTGGGCAGAATGTCCGCCCGGATCTGAACCCGAGTGGTGTTTTGTTATTGGACTTTTGTGCTCGTCACAGTTTGTCCATAACGAACACCATGTTCAAACATAAGGGTGTCCATATGTGCACTTGGCACCAGGACACCCTAGGCCGCAGTTCCATGATCGACTTTGTAGTTGTGTCATCGGATTTGCGGCCTCATGTTATGGACACTCGGGTGAAGAGAGGGGCGGAGCTTTCTACCGATCACCACCTGGTGGTGAGTTGGCTGCGATGGTGGGGGAGGATGCCGGACAGACCTGGGAGGCCCAAACGCATTGTGAGGGTCTGCTGGGAACGTCTGGCAGAGTCTCCTGTCAGACAAAGTTTCAATTCCCACCTCCGGAAGAACTTTGAACATGTCACGAGGGAGGTGCTGGACATTGAGTCCGAGTGGACCATGTTCCGCACCTCTATTGTCGAGGCGGCAGATCGGAGCTGTGGCCGCAAGGTAGTTGGTGCCTGTCGGGGCGGCAATCCTAAAACCCCCTGGTGGACACCAGCGGTGAGGGATGCCGTCAAGCTGAAGAAGGAGTCCTATCGGGTCCTTTTGACTCATAGGACTCCGGAGGCAGTGGACAGGTACCGACAGGCCAAGCGGTGTGCAGCTTCAGCGGTCGCGGAGGCAAAAACTCGGACATGGGAAGAGTTCGGGGAAGCTATGGAAAACGACTTCCGGACGGCTTCGAAGCGATTCTGGACCACCGTCCGCCGCCTCAGGAAGGGGAAGCAGTGCACTATCAACACCGTGTATGGTGCGGATGGTGTTCTGCTGACCTCGACTGCGGATGTTGTGGACAGGTGGAAGGAATACTTCGAAGACCTCCTCAATCCCACCAACACGTCTTCCTATGAGGAAGCAGTGCCTGGGGAATCTGTGGTGGACTCTCCTATTTCTGGGGCTGAGGTCGCTGAGGTAGTTAAAAAGCTCCTCGGTGGCAAGGCCCCAGGGGTGGACGAGATCCGCCCGGAGTTCCTTAAGGCTCTGGATGCTGTGGGGCTGTCTTGGTTGACAAGACTTTGCAGCATCGCGTGGACATCGGGGGCGGTACCTCTGGATTGGCAGACCGGGGTGGTGGTTCCTCTCTTCAAAAAGGGGGACCGGAGGGTGTGTTCCAACTATCGTGGGATCACACTCCTAAGCCTTCCCGGTAAGGTTTATTCAGGTGTACTGGAGAGGAGGCTACGTCGGATAGTCGAACCTCGGATTCAGGAGGAACAGTGTGGTTTTCGTCCTGGTCGTGGAACTGTGGACCAGCTCTATACTCTCGGCAGGGTTCTTGAGGGTGCATGGGAGTTTGCCCAACCAGTCTACATGTGCTTTGTGGACTTGGAGAAGGCATTCGACCGTGTCCCTCGGGAAGTCCTGTGGGGAGTGCTCAGAGAGTATGGGGTATCGGACTGTCTTATTGTGGCGGTCCACTCCCTGTACGATCAGTGCCAGAGCTTGGTCCGCATTGCCGGCAGTAAGTCGAACACAATTCCAGTGAGGGTTGGACTCCGCCAAGGCTGTCCTTTGTCACCGATTCTGTTCATAACTTTTATGGACAGAATTTGTAGGCGCAGTCAAGGCGTTGAGGGGTTCCGGTTTGGTAACCGCAGGATTAGGTCTCTGCTTTTTGCAGATGATGTGGTCCTGATGGCTTCATCTGACCGGGGTCTTCAGCTCTCGCTGGATCGGTTCGCAGCCGAGTGTGAAGCGACCGGAATGAGAATCAGCACCTCCAAGTCCGAGTCCATGGTTCTCGCCCGGAAAAGGGTGGAGTGCCATCTCCGGGTTGGGGAGGAGACCCTGCCCCAAGTGGAGGAGTTCAAGTACCTAGGAGTCTTGTTCACGAGTGAGGGAAGAGTGGATCGTGAGATCGACAGGCGGATCGGTGCGGCGTCTTCAGTAATGCGGACGTTGTACCGGTCCGTTGTGGTGAAGAAGGAGCTGAGCCGGAAGGCAAAGCTCTCAATTTACCGGTCAATCTACGTTCCCATCCTCACCTATGGTCATGAGCTTTGGGTCATGACCGAAAGGATAAGATCACGGGTACAAGCGGCCGAAATGAGTTTCCTCCGCCGTGTGGCGGGTCTCTCCCTTAGAGATAGGGTGAGAAGCTCTGCCATCCGGGAGGAACTCAAAGTAAAGCCGCTGCTCCTTCACATCGAGAGGAGCCAGATGAGGTGGTTCGGGCATCTGGTTAGGATGCCACCCGAACGCCTCCCTAGGGAGGTGTTTAGGGCACGTCCAACCGGTAGGAGGCCACGGGGAAGACCCAGGACACGTTGGGAAGACTATGTCTCCCGGCTGGCCTGGGAACGCCTCGGGATCCCCCGGGAAGAGCTAGACGAAGTGGCTGGGGAGAGGGAAGTCTGGGTTTCCCTGCTTAGGCTGTTGCCCCCGCGACCCGACCTCGGATAAGCGGAAGATGATGGATGGATGGATGGAGTTGGTACAAAATGCGGCTGCTAGACTTTTGACAAGAACAAGAAAGTTTGATCACATTACGCCTGTACTGTATATACCTTTATATACATATATACATACATATATACCTATACTGTATATACCTTTATATACATATATACATATATATATACCTATACTGTATATACCTTTATATACATATATACCTATACTGTATATACCTTTATATACATATATACATACATATATACCTATACTGTATATACCTTTATATACATATATACATATATATATACCTATACTGTATATACCTTTATATACATATATACATACATATATACCTATACTGTATATACCTTTCTATACATATATACATACATATATACCTGTACTGTATATACCTTTATATACATATATACATACATATATACCTATACTGTATATACCTTTATATGCATATATACATACATATATACCTATACTGTATATACCTTTATATACATATATACCTATACTGTATATACCTTTATATACATATATACATACATATATACCTATACTGTATATACCTTTATATACATATATACATACATATATACCTATACTGTATATACCTTTATATACATATATACATACATATATACCTATACTGTATATACCTTTATATACATATATACATACATATATACCTATACTGTATATACCTTTATATACATATATACATACATATATACCTATACTGGCTCACCTGCACTGGCTTCCTGTGCACTTAAGATGTGACTTTAAGGTTTTACTACTTACGTATAAAATACTACACGGTCTAGCTCCATCCTATCTTGCCGATTGTATTGTACCATATGTCCCGGCAAGAAATCTGCGTTCAAAAGACTCGGCTTATTAGTGATTCCCAAAGCCCAAAAAAAGTCTGCGGGCTATAGAGCGTTTTCCGTTCGGGCTCCAGTACTCTGGAATGCCCTCCCGGTAACAGTTCGAGATGCCACCTCAGTAGAAGCATTTAAGTCTCACCTTAAAACTCATTTGTATACTCTAGCCTTTAAATAGCCCTCCTTTTTAGACCACTTGATCTGCCGCTTCTTTTCTTTTTCTCCCATGCCCCCCCCTCCCTTGTGGAGGGGGTCCGGTCCGATGACCATGGATGAAGTACTGGCTGTCCAAAGTCAAGACCCAGGATTGACCGCTCGCCTGTGTATCGGTTGGGGACATCTCTACGCTGCTGATCCGCCTCCGCTTGGGATGGTTTCCTGTGGATAAGACTCTTGCTGCTGTCTTGGATCCGCTTTGAACTGAACTCTCGTGGCTGTGTTGGAGCCACTATGGATTGAACTTTCACAGTATCATGTTAGACCCGCTCGACATCCATTGCTTTTGGTCCCCTAGAGGGGGGGGGGTTGCCCACATTTGAGGTCCTCTCCAAGGTTTCTCATAGTCATCATTGTCACTGGCGTCCCACTGGGTGTCAGTTTTCCTTGCCCTTATGTGGGCCTACCGAGGATGTCGTAGTCGTAGTGGTTTGTACAGTCCTTTGAGACATTGGTGATTTAGGCCTATATAAATAAACATTGATTGATTGATTGATTGATTGATTGATTAAACTAACTCCTAACCCTCAAACATTATCAAGTCAAAGCAAGAATCTCGATGAATTGTATTTACTATAGTGGCCTAAACATTTTGTTGCACTAGAAATTGGCTAAAAAAAGGACATGTTTTTTCCCACATTCAGAGGCTCTTTATTATTAAAGGGGAACATTATCAGCAGACCTATGTAAGCATCAATATATACCTTGATGTTGCAGAAAAAAAACCATATATTTTTTTAACCGATTTCTGAACTCTAAATGGGTGAATTTTGGCGAATTAAACGCCTTTCTGTTCATCGCTCTCGGAGCGATGATGTCAGAACGTGACGTCACCTAGGTATTAAAGCCGCCATTTTCTCAAACACATTACAAACACCTGCTCTCAGCTCTGTTATTTTCTGTTTTTTCGACTATTTTCTGGAATCATGCCTCGTGTTGTCGGAGGGTGTAACAAAACTAACAGGGAGGGATTCAAGTTGCACCACTGGCCCAAAGGTGCGAAAGATGCAAGAAATTGGACGAAATGTGTTCGAAATACGAGGGTGTGGGGAAAGCCGACAAAATGGTCAGTCGTTTGTTCCGCACACTTTACCGACGAAAGCTATGCTACTACAGAGATGGCAAGATTGTGTGGATATCCTGCGACACTCAAAACAGATGCATTTCCAACGATAAAGTCAAAGAAATCTTCCGCCAGACCCCCATTGAATGTGCCGGAGTGTCTTCACATTTGACCGGCGATGCTAAGACAGACATGGCACAGAGATGTATGGATAACCTGCAGATGCATTTGCAACCATAAAGTCAACTAAATCACAAAGGTGAGTTTTGTTGATGTTATTGACTTATGTGCTAATCAGACATATTTGGTCGTGGCATGACTGCCAGCTAAACGATACTAACATGCTATTTAGGCTAGCTGTATGTACATTTGAAACTATATTTTCATCCAGCGTTTCCCTCCACCCACATTTAATGCCAAACAAACACTTACCAATCAACGGATTTAAGTTGATTCAGTGTCACAAGATGCGAAACTTCCGATTGTTGGTCCGCACATTTTACCGGCGATGCTAAGGCAGACATGGCCGAATAGCGTCAATATCTATTTGCTCAATAGCTTCAGTTTCTTCTTCAATTTCATTTTCGCTATCTGCCTCCATACTCCAACCATACGTTTCAATACATGCGTAATCTGTTGAATCGCTTAAGCCGCTGAAATCCGAGTCTGAATCCGAGCTAATGTCGCTATATCTTGCTGTGGTATCCGTATTGGCATCACTGGATGACGTCACAGGAAAATGGACGGTGGCTTCACAGATAGCGAAAATCAGGCACTTTAAAGCTTTTTTTAGGGATATTCCGGGATGGGTAAAATTTTGAAAAAAACTTCGAAAAATAAAATAAGCCACTGGGAACTGATTTTTATTGGTTTTAACCCTTTTGAAATTGTGATAATGTTCCCCTTTAAGAAGCGCCAAATTCTACCCAAGTGAGTCAGAGCTTTTCTTCCTTCTAATCACAAGTGAACTGGAGATAGGTTGCGTTAAGGAAATCCTGAAAAAAGTGTCCCAAAGATTAGGCATGTTGAGTGGAGGAGTGTTAAGATCAATGATGTAATTCTTCTTATTAGTGAGAATATACTTATTTTACGGTACCGTATTTTTCGGACTATAAGTTGCAGTTTTTTTCATAGTTTGGCCAGGGGTGCGACATATACTCAGGAGCGACTTATGTGTGACATTATTAACACATTACTGTAAAATACCACATAATATTATTCATTCACGTAAGAGACTAGAGGTATAAGATTTCATGGGATTTATGGATTAGGAGTGACAGATAGTTTGGTAAAGGTATAGCATGTTCTATATGTTATAGTTATTTGAATGACTCTTACCATAATATGTTAGGTTAACATAGCAGTTGGTTATTTATGCCTCATATAACCTACACTTATTCAGCCTGTTCACTATTCTTTATTCATTTTAAATTGCCTTTCAAATGTCTATTGTTGGTGTTGGGTTTTATCAAATACATTTCTCCCAAAAATGCGACTTATACTCCAGTGCGACTTATATATGTTTTTTTTTTCTTCTTTATTATGCATTTTTCGGCAGGTGCGACTTATACTCCAGTGCGACTCATGTATGTTTTTGTCCTTCTTTATTATGCATTTTTCGGCGGGTGCGACTTATACTCCAGTGCGACTTATATATGTTTTTGTCCTTCGTTATTATGCGTTTTTCGGCAGGTGCGACTTATATATGTTTTTTTTTCCCTTCTTTATTGTGCATTTTTCGGCAAGTGCGACTTATACTCCGGTGCTACTTGTGTATGTTTTTGTCCTTTATCATGCATTTTTCGGCGGGTGCGGCTTATACTCGAGTGTGACTTATATGTTTTTGTCCTTCTTTACTGTGCATTTTTCGGCAGGTGCGACTTATACTCCGGTGCTACTTATGTATGTTTTTGTCCTTCTTTATCATGCATTTTTCGGCAGGTGCGGCTTATACTCGAGTGTGACTTATATATGTTTTTGTCCTTCTTTATTATGCATTTTTCGGCAGGTGCGACTTATACTCCAGTGCGACTTATATATGTTTTTGTCCGTTATTATGCGTTTTCCGGCAGGTGCGACTTATATATGTTTTTTTTTCCTTCTTTATTGTGCATTTTTCGGCAGGTGCGACTTATACTCCGGTGCTACTTGTGTATGTTTTTGTCCTTTATCATGCATTTTTCGGCAGGTGCGGCTTATACTCGAGTGTGACTTATATGTTTTTGTCCTTCTTTACTGTGCATTTTTCGGCAGGTGCGACTTATACTCCGGTGCGACTTATGTATGTTTTTGTCCTTCTTTATCATGCATTTTTCGGCAGGTGCGGCTTATACTCGAGTGTGACTTATATATGTTTTTGTCCTTCTTTATTATGCATTTTTCGGCAGGTGCGGCTTATACTCCAGTGCGACTTATATATGTTTTTGTCCTTCGTTATTATGCGTTTTCCGGCAGGTGCGACTTATATAAGTTTTTTTTTTCCCTTCTTTATTGTGCATTTTTCGGCAGGTGCGACTTATACTCCGGTGCTACTTGTGTATGTTTTTGTCCTTCTTTATCATGCATTTTTCGGCAGGTGCGGCTTATACTCGAGTGTGACTTATATATGTTTTTGTCCTTCTTTACTGTGCATTTTTCGGCACGTGCGACTTATACTCCGGTGCTACTTGTGCATGTTTTTGTCCTTCTTTATCATGCATTTTTCGGCAGGTGCGGCTTATACTCGAGTGTGACTTATATATGTTTTTGTCCTTCTTTATTGTGCATTTTTCGGCGGGTGCGACTTATACTCCGGTGCGCCTTATGTATGTTTTTGTCCTTGTTTATTATGCATTTTTCCGCGGGTGCGACTTATACTCCAGTGTGACTTATGTATGTTTTTGTCCTTCTTTATTATGCATTTTTAGGCAGGTGCGACTTATACTCCGGTGCGACTTATATATGTTTTTTTCCTTCTTTATTTGGCATTTTCGGCAGGTGCGACTTATACTCCGGTGCGACTTATGTATGTTTTTGTCCTTCTTTATCAAGCATTTTTCGGCGGGTGCGACGTATACTCCAGTGTGACTTATATATGTTTTTGTCCTTCTTTATTATGGATTTTTCGGCAGGTGCGGCTTATACTCGAGTGTGACTTATATATGTTTTTGTCCTTCTTTATTGTGTATTTTTCGGCAGGTGCGACTTATACTCCGGTGCGACTTATTTATGTTTTTGTCCTTCTTTATTATGCATTTTTCGGCAGGTGCGGCTTATACTCTGGTGCGACTTATATGTTTTTTTTTTTTTTTCTTCTTTGCCATGCATTTTTCGGCGGGTGCGACTTATACTCCGGTGCGACTTGTGTACGTTTTTTTTTCCTTCTTTATTGGGCATTTTTCGGCAGGTGCGACTTATACTCCGGTGCGACCTATATATGTATTTTTCCCTTCTTTATTATGCATTTTTCGGCAGGTGTGACTTATACTCCGTTGCGACTTATGTATGTTTTTGTCCTTCCTTATTATCCATTTTTTGGCAGGTGCGACTTATACTCCAGTGCGACTTATATATGTTTTTGTCCTTCTTTATTATGCATTTTTCGGCAGGTGCGACTTATACTCCGTTGCGACTTATGTATGTTTTTGTCCTTCTTTATTATCCATTTTTCGGCAGGTGCGACTTATACTCCAGTGCAACTTATATATGTTTTTGTCCTTCTTTATTATGCATTTTTCGGCAGGTGCGACTTATACTCCGGTGCAACTTATATATGTTTTTGTCCTTCTTTATTATGCATTTTCAGCAGGTGTGACTTATACTCCAGTGCGACTTATATATGTTTTTTTTTTTTTCTTTATCATGCATTTTCGGCAGGTGTGACTTATACTCCGGTGCGACTTATATATGTTTTTGTCCTTCTTTATTATGCATTTTTCGGCAGGTGCGACATATACTCCAGTGCGCCTTATGTATGTTTTTGTCCTTCTTTATTATGCATTTTTCGGCAGGTGCGACTTATACTCCGGTGCGACTTATATATGGTTTTTTTTGTCCTTCTTTATTATGCATTTTTCGGCAGGTGTGACTTATATATGTTTTTGTCCTTCTTTATTATGCATTTTTCTGCAGGTGCGACTTATACTCCGGTGCGACTTATATATGTTTTTGTCCTTCTTTGTTATGCGTTTTTCGGCAGGTGCGACTTATACTCCGGTGCGACTTATGTATGTTTTTGTCCTTTTTTATTATGCATTTTTCGGCAGGTGTGACTTATATATGTTTTTGTCCTTCTTTATTATGCGTTTTTCGGCAGGTGCGACTTATACTCCTGTGCGACTTATATATGTTTTTGTCCTTCTTTATTATGCATTTTTCGGCAGGTGTGACTTATATATGTTTTTGTCCTTCTTTATTATGCATTTTTCTGCAGGTGCGACTTATACTCCGGTGCGACTTATATATGTTTTTGTCCTTCTTTGTTATGCATTTTTCGGCAGGTGCGGCTTATACTCCGGTGCGACTTATGTATGTTTTTGTCCTATTTAATATTCTGCATTTTTCGGCAGGTGTGACTTATATATGTTTTTGTCCTTCTTTATTATGCATTTTTCGGCAGGTGCGACTTATACTCCTGTGCGACTTATATATGTTTTTGTCCTTCTTTATTATGCATTTTTCAGTAGGTGCGACTTATACTTCGGTGCGACTTATGTGTGTTTTTGTCCTTCTTTATTATGCATTTTTCGGCAGGTGCGACTTATATATGTTTTTGTCCTTCTTTATTATGCATTTTTCAGTAGGTGCGACTTATACTTCGGTGCGACTTATGTATGTTTTTGTCCTTCTTTATTATGCGTTTTTCGGCAGGTGCGACTTATACTCTGGCGCGACTTATACTCGGAAAAATGCGGTATATTTGGGTTCATTGAGGTTAGCTAATTTCACTTGTTTTGGAAAGTCTTGACAAGCCAAATTTTCTTCTTCTATTGGCAGATAAAAATCTTTTTAGTTCAAATAAAATACCCCTCATTTTCGTACTTTTTTTTCTTGCTTTTGAACATTGACTTTTTGCAGTGAAAGTAGCACTTGTTGACTTCCAAGTAATGTTTTCCGGGGCTGCACGAGAGCTACAGAGGTTTTGTACAACCTGTGAGGTATTCCACTTCAGAGGTTCTACTGAATTTCATGTACCATTGTGTGTGTTGTTTTTTTTTGTCGACTGTATGTGGTCTTGACCTTCATTATGGAGCGACGGGGTGAAAGCGGGTAGGGGGTCAGACGCACTCCGCCGGGTGCCGCCTCAGTGCTGGGCACAAGGTTATTAGCGATTAGCGCGCCGCCCCAAGGGGAAGCAGCTCCAATTACTGCACACAGCTTGCTACCGAGCAAGGCAGCGAGCATAACTGCGCATTGCTAGGCTGCACATTTCACATCTGGATGGAACTCTCTTTTATGGAGCCGAGTGGAAGGGGGGGAGGAAGAACTCCATCATAGCCTGTAGCCACAGGCGCATCGTGCATATTTCCCGCAAACACCAAAGTCACCATGTACTGTCTTGTCTGCCTTTTAGGGTGCATTTTTACCCTCTCGCTACCTCTTGTCTTCAACGGCTCTCTTCAGAATGTCAGCCGGAAGATTAGCTTGGCAATCGAGCGGGCTAATTTTGCAGTTTCCATGGCCACGGAGGAAGCTGTCAGTCTCGGTCTTTCACATGTTATGAAAGCAAACCGTCTATTACAGCACTCAGGCGAGCACCAGGAGCGTACTGCAGCCACACTTGCTGGCCTTGTGAGGTTTTAAAGCGGTTATGAACGTTGAATCAATATATCAATAGATGCATTTCTTGCTGTACGTGTTCTATTGCGTCTCCAAACAGGGCCTTTCTAGACTGCAAAAACTGGAATCTAAGTAAGATTTAATATGCTTATTTTGCGTCTGATAAGATAATTCTTCTCACTAAGCAGATTTTATGTTAGAGTGTTTTACTTGTTTTAAAGGCCTACTGAAATGAGATGTTCTTATTTAAACAGGGATAGCAGGTCTATTTTATGTGTCATACTTGATCATTTCGCGATATTGCCATATTTTTGCTGAAAGGATTTAGTAGAGAACATCCACGATAAAGTTTGCAACTTTTGGTCCCTAATAAAAAAAGCCTTGCCTGTACCGGAAGTAGCAGACGATGTGCGGTGATGTCACGGGTTGTAGGGCTCCTCACATCCTCACATTGTTTATAATCCAATCCACTTTATTTATATAGCACATTTAAACAACAATAATGTTTCCAAAGTGCTGCACAGCCATGTTAAAAACAATATTGAAAACAATATTATACTCCACCAATGACTGAATAAAAACAAAAAATAAATAAATATAAAACTAATATACAAACAACATAAAATAAATAAGATTATAAATTTTTGTTAAGGGTAAAACCAATTAAAACAGTAAAATAGAAATCAAAATGTATAAAAAAAAAACACAGAGGACACCAGAGGACCACACAACTCACGTAGTGTTAAAAGCCAAAGAATAAAAGTGGGTCTTAAGACGAGACTTAAAACACTCCACTGTGGAAGCAGTTTGAACATGGAGGGGCAGAGTGTTCCAGAGCTTTAGGGCCGACCACAGAGAAGGCCCTGTCTCCCAATCATGGCCACCAGCAGCTAGAGCGATTCGGACCGAGAAAGCGACAATTTCCCCATTATTTTGAGCGACGATGAAAGATTTGTGGATGATGATAGTGAAAGTGAAGGACTAGTTCAAAAAAAAAAAAAGTTAAAAAAAAAAAAGGCGAGGGCAGTGGGAGCGATTCAGATGTTATTAGACACATTTACTAGGATCATTCTGGAAAATCCCTTATCTGCTTATTGTGTTTTAGTGAGATTATATGGTACCTGAAAGTCGGAGGGGTGTGGCCACGGGTGTGGTGACCGCCAGTGTCTCTGAGGGAAGCCGTGCAGCTGCAGGAGGACGCAAGCTCCGCTCATGTCTACGGTAGGAGCCGACTTAGTACCACAATTTTCTCACCGAAACCTGCCGGTTGACATGTAGTCGGGATCCATGTTCGCTTGACCGCTCTGATCCATAGTAAAGCTTCACCTTCGGAAATTTTAAACAAGGAAACATCGGCTGTGTTTGTGTTGCTAAAGGCTAAAAGCTTCCCACCTCCATCTTTCTACTTTGACTTCTCCATTATTAATTGAACAAATTGTAAAAGATTCAGCAACACAGATGTCCAGAATACTGTGTAATTATGCGATTAAAGCAGACTAATTATAGCTTGGATCGGGCTGGAAAATAATGTCCACTACAACCGATGACGTCAAACGCACGCATCATCATACGCGTCATCATACCGCGACGTTTTCAACAGAATACATCGCACGATATTTAAAATTGCAATTTAGTAAACTAAAAAGGCCGTATTGGCATATGTTGCAATGTTAATATTTCATCATTGATATATAAACTATCAGACTGCGTGGTCGCTAGTAGTGGCTTTCAGTAGGCAATTAAGTGTTTTGGTCCTGAATCAGTGACACGCGGCCCGCGAGACGTTATTTTGCCGCCCCCACCTTATATGAAAGTTTATGTGAGTGCGGCCCGCAAGTTTTATATGAATGCCGCTTGACAGCGTTGTTATTTGGGTCCAAAATGGTTCTTTCAACGTTCTGGGTTGCCTACCCCTGCATTAGTGGAAAAGCGACAAATGAGTGAAAGCGACAGAAACGTTGCCATGGAGACGAGGGTTTTCTTACATGCCTGGCTGCAGTCACACCACAACACCTGTCCGTCAGTAATAACAGTCCCCGATAACCTGGACCAATGCAAACCGTTATTTGTTTTTTTGTATTGTTTAATTTGCATTGCCTCACACGATGAACACTACATATATTTCTATATAACGCCGGATAACACTCAATTTTTTGCGCTCACTATCCAGGTACTTTACCAGCTTATATCCGCCGACCACCGTGTTGCTGTAGGGAGGAAAAGCGGAACGACACACATTGCGGATATAACATTATTCTCTGTGCGTCGGCTAAATACAAATATATTCAACAACCCCAAACATGTCTTTTTCAAAGCCTGCAGTGAAGAGAAAGGATAGTGATGAGCAAAGATAATTCCAGGAAAGAGTGGGAGATGCAATATTTCTTTGTTGAGCACAGGGTCCCAACGTGTCTTATTTGCACAGAGAAAGTTGCGGTGCACAAGGGATACAATTTGAAACGTCATTATACAACTAGACATGCTGAGGAGTATGCAACATTTTTTTTTAAGAAATCTTTTCTTGCGGCCCAGCCTCACCCGGACTCTGCGTCCAGTGGCCCCCAGGTGAATTGAGTTTGAGACCCCTGTCCTAAAGTATCTCAGTAAGATATTACAGCTTGTTGCTGAGATTTTATGACCTATATTGAAACTAGAATATCAACTCTTGCAAAGCTGTGTCATCAACCCTCACAAGTATGAAATTACATTTTTAAAGTAATAATTTCTTATTTAAAGCATGTAAAAAAAAATCAGGACTCACACAAATCCATCCATCTTCTTCCGCTTATCCGAGGTCGGGTCGGGGGGGCAGCAGCCTAAGCAGGGAAACCCAGACTTCCCTCTCCCCAGCCACTTCGTCTAGCTCTTCCCGGGGGATCCCAAGGCGTTCCCAGGCCAGCCGGGAGACATAGTCTTCCCAACGTGTCCTGGGTCTTCCCCGTGGCCTCCTACCGGTTGGACGTGCCCTAAACACCTCCCTAGGGAGGCGTTCGGGTGGCATCCTGACCAGATGCCCGAACCACCTCATCTGGCTCCTCTCGATGTGAAGGAGCAGCAGCTTTACTTTGAGTTCCTCCCGGATGGCAGAGCTTCTCACCCTATCTCTAAGGGAGAGCTCCGCCACACGGCGGAGGAAACTCATTTGGGCCGCTTGTACCCGTGATCTTATCCTTTCGGTCATGACCCAAAGCTCATGACCATAGGTGAGGATGGGAACGTAGATCGACCGGTAAATTGAGAGCTTTGCCTTCCGGCTCAGCTCCTTCTTCACCACAACGGATCGGTACAACGTCCACATTACTGAAGACGCCGCACCGATCCGCCTGTCGATCTCACGATCCACTCTTCCCCCACTCGTGAACAAGACTCCTAGGTACTTGAACTCCTCCACTTGGGGCAGGGTCTCCTCCCCAACCCGGAGATGGCACTCCACCCTTTTCCGGGCGAGAACCATGGACTCGGACTTGGAGGTGCTGATTCTCATTCCGGTCGCCTCACACTCGGCTGCGAACCGATCCAGTGAGAGCTGAAGATCCCGGTCAGATGAAGCCATCAGGACCACATCATCTGCAAAAAGCAGAGACCTAATCCCTCAACGCCTTGACTGCGCCTAGAAATTCTGTCCATAAAAGTTATGAACAGAATCGGTGACAAAGGACAAATGTGTCTCATAATTAAAACAGATGACAGCCAAATGGACTTTGTTGTTTTATTTTCAATGAAACAATAGAAAATAGGTCCTGATATAGTAGTACAGTTGGCACAGTTCAGTAAACGGAGAAGTTAATATTTAAACATTTAACATGTGACATTTCAAACTATTTTGAACAGAAATAGTTCATGCATATTCAGATGAATTCTTCAAAATTACATTTAAAAATGTTTTGGCCGGGGGCCGGGCTGTATATATGTACACTAATTGACGGAAAGAGCATGAACTTGTCGCGATGATGTCATGTTATTAATGGGAAAATGCATTTTTAGACAATATGATTTGCCTGAGCGACTAGTAGACCCCGAGAGTAACAAGTGCTTGACTTGTTGCCTTTCCATTAAGAACAATAAATACGTTTTTAATATAAGTTTGCTGGTTTCAAGTGGAACTGTGGACCAGCTCTATACTCTGGGCAGGGTTCTTGAGGGTGCATGGGAGTTTGCCCAACCAGTCTACATGTGCTTTGTGGACTTGGAGAAGGCATTGGACCGTGTCCCTCGGGAAGTCCTGTGGGGAGTGCTCAGAGAGTATGGGGTATCGGACTGTCTTATTGTGGCGGTCCGCTCCCTGTATGATCAGTGTCAGAGCTTGGTCCGCATTGTCGGCAGTAAGTCGGACACATTTCCAGTGAGGGTTGGACTCCGCCAAGGCTGTCCTTTGTCACCGATTCTGTTCATAACTTTTATGGACAGAATTTCTAGGCGCAGTCAAGGTGTTGAGGGGTTCCGGTTTGGTGACCGCAGGATTAGGTCTCTGCTTTTTGCAGATGATGTGGTCCTGATGGCTTCATCTGGCCGGGATCTTCAGCTCTTACTGGATCGGTTTGCAGCCGAGTGTGAAGCGACCGGAATGAGAATCAGCACCTCCAAGTCCGAGTCCATGGTTCTCGCCCGGAAAAGGGTGGAGTGCCATCTCCGGGTTGGGGAGGAGACCCTGCCCCAAGTGGAGGAGTTCAAGTACCTAGGAGTCTTGTTCACCAGTGAGGGAAGAGTGGATCGTGAGATCGACAGGCGGATCGGTGCGGCGTCTTCAGTAATGCGGACGTTGTACCGATCTGTTGTGGTGAAGAAGGAGCTGAGCCGGAAGGCAAAGCTCTCACTTTACCGGTCGATCTACGTTCCCATCCTCACCTATGGTCATGAGCTTTGGGTCATGACCGAAAGGATAAGATCACGGGTACAAGCGGCCCAAATGAGTTTCCTCCGCCGTGTGGCGGAGCTCTCCCTTAGAGATAGGGTGAGAAGCTCTGTAGTCCGGGAGGAACTCAAAGTAAAGCCGCTGCTCCTTCACATCGAGAGGAGCCAGATGAGGTGGTTCGGGCATCTGGTCAGGATGCCACCCGAACGCCTCCCTAGGGATGTGTTTAGGGCACGTCCAGCTGGTAGGAGGCCACGGGGAAGACCCAGGACACGTTGGGAAGACTATGTCTCCCGGCTGGCCTGGGAACGCCTCGGGATCCCCCGGGAAGAGCTAGACGAAGTGGCTGGGGAGAGGGAAGTCTGGGTTTCCCTGCTTAGGCTGTTGCCCCCGCGACCCGACCTCGGATAAGCGTAAGAAGATGGATGGATGGATGGATGGTTTCAAGAAATGTAATGCCGAGCGCATATCATTATGTCAAGATAACGGCACTAGGATTTACTTGATTTAAGAATATTTTTCAAGATATCGAGCAAAAAGGTCTCTTTTTTTTCTACCAATAAAAGTACACTTGTTATTAGTGAGAATATACTTATTTTAAGGTATTTTTGGGTTCATTGAAGTTAGCTAATTATACTTGTTTTGGAAAGTCTTGACAAGCCAAATGTTCTTGTTCTATTTGCACATAGATAGATAGATAGATAGATAGATAGATAGATAGATAGATAGATAGATAGATAGATAGATAGATAGATAGATAGATAGATAGATAGATAGATAGATAGATAGATAGATAGATAGATAGATAGATAGATAGATAGGTCTTTATTGTCTTTGCACAAGTACAAACAAACTTTGTTTTCAGCACAAACCTGTTCAAGATTAGACAACAAACAGTGTACATGGTTACAGAGCAAGAACGCTGATGGGTCACCATAGGGCGTCCCGTAAAAGATGGGAAAAAGGTAAACGCTGGGGAAGGATGAGTAAAAAAAATTACAATCTAGACTGGGCTCCTAAGGGAGCCCAGTCTGGAGTGGGAAAAAAAAACCTCCATAGCAAAGCACATATACATATTACAATGTAAATCTCGAGATATCTAGCAACAGAGGGAAGGGAGTCTGGGGTCATTACGGTAGGCTGCAGCTCTCAGGCGCTGACCATCCATTCATCACCCCTATGGGATTTTCCTTAGTTCAAATAAAATACCCCTAATTTTTGTAATTTGTTTTCCATGGAGACCAGCTACTGGGTCTCTGCCACAACAGAGTCAGTTTGGAGAGACTGGGTGAGATGCAGATGAAGAGACAGGGCTGCGGAGCTAGCACTGAGCGCCGGGACGGACAAGTTTCAGTGTCTTGGCTGGATGAGCAGGTATCAAACAGCTCATTCTCCTTGGACGTATCCTCGCTCATCCATGCGGACTGGACACTGGCCGAGAGTTGGTTGGCGGCCGAGAGTGGAGTTGGCTCTCTTGGTTGCTTTGTTGGGTTTGCTCAAGCTCCTGTCTCTGACCATGCTCCCTCCACCCCAGCAGACGATGGCGTGGAACCCCGCAGAGGCCACCACAGTGTATATGTTTCTTTTACTTTTTATCCATAGCTGTATGTAGAAGTGGCTGGTTGCATCAACTCTGCTCTTTTAATGTCTTTAATGTCCTTTGTGTTCTTTAATGTTTGATGTTTCCCTCCTACACACATGTGAGAGGGATGTGTGCTATGGCAATGAGTTGTTTTATTCCCTTGGCCTCAGTCTGGACCCGCTCTCCAGTGGACCAGGCTTAGTCCGATCTTTTATTTTATTTTTTTGTATTTCCCTCCACTTATTTACCTGCATCTCAATTTTTTATGTAAGGGTCGACGGAAGTTGGCAGACCCGTCCGCAATCCTCTTCTGTCTCCCTGTAATGTTTGTTTGATCTTGAATGGGATTGTGCTGAAAATTGTAATTTCCCCTCGGGGATTAATAAAGTATGTCTGATGTCTGATTCTGATTCTTGTTTTTGAACACCGACTTAGAGAGGACATGAGCCAACTCCATCCATTCATTCATTTTCTACCGTTTATTCCCTTTTGGGGTCGCGGGGGGGCGCTGGCGCCTATCTCAGCTACAATCGGGCGGAAGGCGGGGTACACCCTGGACAAGTCGCCACCTCATCGCAGGGCCAACACAGATAGACAGACAACATTCACACTAACATTCACACACTAGGGCCAATTTAGTGTTGCCAATCAACCTATCCCCAGGTGCATGTCTTTGGAAGTGGGAGGAAGCCGGAGTACCCGGAGGGAACCCACGCATTCACGGGGAGAACATGCAAACTCCACACAGAAAGATCCCGAGCCTGGATTTGAACCCAGGTCTGCAGGAGCTTCGTATTGTGAGGCAGACGCACTAACCCCTCTGCCACCGTGAAGCCCATGAGCCAACTCAATCATTTGAAAAAAAAACAACAGCAAAAAACCTTCCGATAATTGCATCTATATTGAATCTACAGTATTGTGCAATTGCTCACGCAGATGTATTTTCATCCAAGTAATATATTAGTGCAATTATTTTTTGTGCCCGATGAAACAAGCAAAATCCATGCAGCTTTACGACTTGGACTGATTTGTATTGTTTGTATTGACCTAAGGGAAAGTAGTTATGCAGGAAATCACAATTTTTAAGGCATTTCCGATGCTTGTCCAAACCCGGCCCTCACATGGGGTCCGTCGGGAGACCCCCAGGCGTTCCCAGGCCCAGTGTGGGACATGATCCACGCAGCGTCTCCCATATAGAAGCTACTCAGTGGTCTAGCGGTTAGAGTGTCCGCCCTGAGATCGGTAGGTTGTGAGTTCAAACCCCAGCCGAGTCATAACAAAGACTATAAAATGGGACCCTTTACCTCCCTGCTTGGCACTCAGCATCAAGGGCTGGAATTCGGGGTTAAATCACCATAAATGATTCCCGGGCGCGGCACCGCTGCTGCCCACTGCTCCCCTCACTACCCAGTGGATCATACTTGCCAACCCTCCCGGATTTTCCGGGATACTCCCGAAATTCAGCGCCTCTCCCGGAAGAAATTTTCTCCTGAAAATCTCCCGAAATTCAGCCGGAGTTGGAGGCCACGCCCCCTCCAGCTCAAACATGCACAGTTTGAAGGCAGATCTGACGGCATTTAAAGTCATTTTTAAAAACGACTGCTGATCCTCCTCCTTCTCGACCGGACGACCGCGGAGAGTTAAAGTAGGAACACTCCGGAGGCAAAAGTTCATTAAGAGGGGCGGACTCACCGGCTCTCAGCCATGTTTCCGTCACACAGAGGAAGTCAAGTCCGCGGGAAGTGAAGAAATCCGTGAGGATAAACGTTTTGTTTGTCAAAGGTCTTGCGTTCACAAGACCAAATCTGGCGGGGGCCAGCACGTCTAAGGGCGCAGCTAATCCAGGTGGGGCCCGACACACAGCCCGCAGGTGGCGGGGGAGAGGAGCCACGTGGCGGGAAAGGAAGGCAGGAATCCGGCCAGGTGAAAAAGCTGACTGGGACGTCGAAAAACCAACATGGAAATTGATCATATCAGTGGCAGAGGGGCAAAGGTCCAACAGTGTTTGGCGGTCATACACAAGCAGTGAGCTGACAGAGACGAAAATAGACACAAACAACACAAAAACAAACAGAGCTGACGGCGAGAGACAGCAGGGCAAAGCACATACTGGCGCCATCTTCTGGAAACTCGGAAGTGACGTTACACAAATAGTGAAAGGTAACTGTTGTTGTTATTTTTTAGTAACCAGCAAGCACAGTACAGTTGGTAGAACAACTGTGTTTGTATTACTGTGTATTTGATAGGTGCCGTCTGAAATTCAACTATTTTTTTTATTTTTATATGTAATAAAATAAATATATATAGCTAGAATTCACTGAAAGTCAAGTATTTCATACATATATATATATATATATGAAATACTTGAGTTGGTGAATTGGCTGTAAATATACTCCTCCCCTCTTAACCACGCCCCCCGGCCCCAACCGTGCCCCCAAACCACGCCTCCGCCCCACACCCGAACACGCTCCTCCCACCCCCCTGTCTCCCGAAATCGGAGGTCTCAAGTTTGGCAAGTATGCAGGGGGTGATCAAGGGGATGTGTCAAATGCAGAGGACAAATTTCACCACACCTAGTGTGTGTGTGACAATCATTGGTACTTTAACTTAACTTAACTTCTCTTGGAGAGTCATGTCAAAGGAGGCAGCGAATGATATCCATCCATTTTCTACCGCTTGTCCCTTTTTGTGGTCACGGGGGGTCACTGCAGCCTATCTCAGCTGCATTTTGGGCGGAAGGCGGTGTACACCCTGGACAAGTTGTCACCTCATTGCTGGGCCAACACAGATAAAAAGACAACATTCACACTCAAATTTAAAACACACTGCAAAAAGTCAATCTTTAAAAACAAGGGGGAAAAAAGAAAAATTAGTGGTATTTTACTTTAATTAAGCCAAATTATCTACCAATAGAACAAGAAAATTTGGCTTGTCACGACTTTCCAAAACAAGTAAAATTGTTAGGGGTATTTGTTGTCGAACCCCAAGATGCAGAGACGGAGGCAGGCATTGAACAAGAAAACATGATTTAATAAAGATACTAAGACAAAATCAAACAAAACGGTACTAACACAAAGCGCTCACGAGGCAGATAACAAACCAAGGGTCTTTAGCATAGAAGCTAGCAAGAAACAAAAAAGGGCCTAGTGTGGAAGCTAGCGGGTAGCAAACAGGAAAAACTGGAAACAGCTAATTGCTAACAGAAACAGCTTACCGCTACGACAACCAGGACAAAATGTAGCACGACAGGTAATAGCTGTAACAAAACGACACGATAGCAACGACAAAAGCGACATGTGGCAACGACAATGATCCAGCCACTGACACAAGACAAAGGAGGTACAAATAGGAGCCGGCTGATTGGCAACAGGTGTGGCCAGATGCCAGATGAAGGGGAACACAGCACTCAGGGAACAAGACAGGAAGCTGACAAAATAAGAGCACTAGACAGGAACTAAGGACAGGAAATACTAAACACACTGAGGAGGAACACAGCACTCAGGGAACAAGACAGGAAGCTGACAAATTAAGAGCACTTGACAGGAACTAAAAGACAGGAAATACTAAACACAGGAAACAGACAAATGCAGAGGAAAAAAACTAAAACATAGACAAACTGTCAGGGGCAAGCCTGACAAAAATTAGCGAACCTCAATGACATAATGATAATGCACTGCAAAAAGTCAGTGTTCAAAAAACATACAAAAATCAGGGGTATTTTATTTGAACTAAGCAAAATGGTCTACCAATAGAACCCCAAAATACATTAAAAAAAAAGTATATTCTCACTAATAACAAGTGCACTTTTTTTGGTAGAAAAAAGTGAGACCTTTTTGCTCAATATGTTGAAAAATATTCTTAAATGAAGTAAAAGCCAGTGCCATTATCTTGACATAATGATATGCGCTCACATCTTGATTTTTTTTTTATGCTTGAAGTAAGAAATGATTACTTTAAAAAAGTAGTTTTATACGTGTGAGTGTTGATGACACAGCTCTGCAACAGTTGATATTCTAGTTTCATGCATGTTTTACTCAATATAGGTCATACAATCTCAGCAACAAGCTGTAATATCTTACTGCGATCATTTAGGACCAAAACCCATAAAACAAGTAAAACACTTCAACACAGGGGTAGGGTACCTATGGCTCTAGAGCCAGATGTGGCTCTTTTGATGACTGCATCTGGCTCTCGGATAAATCTGAGCTGACATTGCTTAACACGATAAGTAATGAATAATTCCACTTGTAGTCACAGTGTTAAAAATAACATTCAAAATATAAAACATTCTCATGCATTTTTAATCCATCCATCCATTTCCTACCGCACCTGTTCAAGAAGTTGCATTAATGGTAAGAAGTTATTTATTTATTATTGGTTAGTGTGGGGCTTGCCCTCCTGGGGGTTCTTCGGACCACCAAGCACCGACATGAGAGCCTGTTTTAGGGTTACAATATTGTTTTATTTTCCAATAAGTCTCCAGCAATTGTCTTTCTCTTTCGTTTTCGCTCGCGCTCTGGCTCCAGCCCCACCCCCGTCTCTCTTCCTGGCTGCTGCTTATAACAGAGCGACAGGTGATTAGATAACAAGGCCCAGGTGGGCCGTCTACGGTCCTGGCACACCCCGCTTCGCTGCAGGCCCGCATGCCACGCCCCCTCCACAGTTAACTTCAGAATAACAATGTTATTACAAAAAATAAGAGACCTGCTATACTCTACAAATGTCTTACTTAAAAATGCACGCGTTTAGTCGTGTTTAGTGTTGAAAAAAATATTATATGGCTCTTACGGAAATACATTTTAAAAATATTTGGATTCTTGGCTCTCTCAGCCAAAAAGGTTCCCGACCCCTGATCTAACATAAGATCCGCTTAGTGAGAAGAATTATCTTATCGGACAGAAAATAAGCAAATATCACCCTTATTTGAGATATTTCATCTTACTTAGATATCAGTTTTTGCAGTGCACTAGGGACCATTTAGTGTTGCCAATCAACCTAACCCTAGGTGCTTGTTTATTTTGGAGGTGGGAGGAAATACCCGGAGGGAACCCACGCAGTCACGGGGAGAACATGCAAACTCCTCACAGAAAGATCCCGAGCGTAGGATCGAACCCTGTATTGTGAGGCAGATGCACTAACCACTCTGCGACCGTGCTGCCCAGAAAAGTGCAGGACTATTGGACTATAAAGACCGGGGGTCGGCGACGGCGCCGCCTTAGTGGCTCTCTGGAGCGTTTTCAAACACGTACAATAATAGAAAAAGATGAGGAAAAAATATATTTTTTCTGTTTTAATATGGTTTCTGTAGAAGAAAAAACATGACACAAAACTTGCTATTACCATGAATTGATTAACGTGGACCTCGACTTAAACAAGTTGAAAAACTTATTGGGGTGTTACCATTTAGTGGTCAATTGTACGGAATATGTACTGTACTGTGCAATCTACTAATTAAAGTTCCAATCAATTTATTAATTGTTAATTGTTATAAATCCCGCGATTTAGGGCTATATAAGTAAACATCGATTGATCGATTGATTGATATTATCTCAGATGGAGCTGTTGATTCAGTGTTCCCCACTGCATGGCATTTCACGACTGGGTGGGCAGGGGGTTGCAGGGGTCTAGACATCATCACAACTTATATGTGTATTCATTAAAAATATATATATTTTTTTTAATCGTCAGAATTTAAAAGCGAGCAACATCCATACTTGCCAACCTTGAGACCTCCGATTTCGGGAGGTGGGGGGTGGGGGTTGAGGGGCGTGTTCGGGGACAGGGCGGGGGGCGTGGTTAAAAGGGGAGGAGTATATTTACCGCTAGATTCACCAAGTCAAATATTTCATATATATATATATATATATATATATATATATATATATTTATCCACTATGGATTGAACTTTCACAGTATCATGTTAGACCCGCTTGACATCCATTGCTTTCGGTCCCCTAAAAGGGGGGTTTGCCCACATATGGTCCTCTCCAAGGTTCTCATAGTCATCATTGTCACCGACGTCCCACTGGGTGTGAGTTTTCCTTGCCCTTATGTGGGCCTACCGAGGATGTCGTAGTGGTTTGTGTTGTGGTTTGTGCAGCCCTTTGAGACACTAAGTGAAGTGAAGTGAATTATATTTATATAGCGCTTTTTCTCTAGTGACTCAAAGTGCTTTACATAGTGAAACCCAATATCTAAGTTACATTTAAACCAGTGTGGGTGGCACTGGGAGCAGGTGGGTAAAGTGTCTTGCCCAAGGACACAACAGCAGTGACTAGGATGGCGGATGCGGGAATCGAACCTGCAACCCTCAAGTTGCTGGCACGGCTGCTCTACCAACCGAACTAAACCGCCCCACTAGTGATTTAGGGCTATATAAATAAACATTGATTGATTGATATATGAAATACTTGACTTTCAATGAATTCTAGCTATATATACTTTATATATATATATATATATATATTTATTTTATTATATATCTTTATATATATGTATATATATATACATATATAAATAAAAGAAATACTTGAATTTCAGTGTTCATTTATTTACACATTTACACACACATAACACTCATCTACTCATTGTTGAGTTAAGGGTTGAAATGTCCATCCTTGTTTTTCTAACCATATGCATGTACAGTAGATGGCAGGATTGTCCTGTTTAGGAGTGTCACAACATTGCTGTTTACGGCAGACGAAAACGGACTGCTGTTGTTGTGTGTTGGGAGGACGTTAATGAAACTGTCTAACAATAAACCCACATAAGAAACCAAGAACTCGCCCTCGATCATTCTACAGTTATAACGTCTTGGGCAGACACGCTCTTTATACACGTCACTCAGGTCTGCATGGAACTGGAGGGGGCGTGGCCTCCAGCTCCGCCTGAATTTCGGGAGATTTTCGGGAGAAAATTGGTCCCGGGAGGTTTTCGGGAGAGGCGCTGAATTTCGGGAGTCTCCCAGAAAATCCAGGAGGGTTGGCAAGTATGGCAACATCACCGGCACTAGGGATACATGCTGTCTTTTTATTCTCCAAAAGTGTCCAATGACACCAGAAAAAGTTACTACATTTGTCTCTATTTTTGAAAAAGATAGTCAGGATAGGTCTGAATACTCACTACTTATAGCCACCATTGCATTGGTAACACTGATTCCTCTTGCCTACTTATTCTCTGGCAGACCAGGTGTGTATGACTTGTGTTAATAATCAGTTACACTGCCAGCTGCCACAAAACTAAAACCTTGGGTTTTGTCAAGTTTCAAAGAAAGTCATCCACACAGTCCTTTTAAAAATGTTTCAGTGTTCCAGCCTGGACACCTGCTGTAACGCACATAGTCGATGACAGATGGTCCATGAAATGTTAATTGTGTCTACTGTTTATTACCACATAACCTCTTAAGGGAACCTTTAAAGAAGTCCATCTGTCCATGTCTGGATCCTGTAGTCAGGACAAATTGGAAAATGAATTAATCGTATGCAAAGCAGAGAGAAAGCCGACAGGCAACAAGGTTGTTGTATTTTTTCTTTAAGGCAGTGGTGACAAACTGGTTATGGCTGCCCTTGGAGGGATACTTGGAACATGAATATACTGGAGATGAATGCAAATGTATAATTGCCTTAATTTAATTTATTATCGGTTACAGTATATATGTATATATATATATTTATCCATCCATCCATGCATTTTCTACCGATTATTCCCTTTTTGGGGGCACTGGCGACTATCTCAGCTACAATCGGGCGGAAGGCGGAGTACACCCTGGACAAGTCACCACCTCATCGCAGGGCCAACACAGATAGACAGACAACATTCACACTCACATTCACACACTAGGGCCAATTTAGTGTTGCCAATCAACCTATCCCCAGGTGCATGTCTTTGGAAGTGGGAGGAAGCCGGAGTACCCGGAGGGAACCCACGCAGTCACGGGGAGAACATGCAAACTCCACACAGAAAGATCCCGAGCCTGGGATTGAACCCAGGACTACTCAGGACCTTCGTATTGTGGTGCAGACGCACTAACCCCTCTGCCACCTGAAGTCCATATGTATTTATTTTTATATGTATACTAATATATGTGTGTATGTGTGTGTGTATACATGTATATTGCATGTATATATGTTTATATACTGTATGTGTATATTTTTATGATCCGCTGCCTGTATCATATATGATTTAAATTTTTGAGTCGTTTTGTGTTTTCTGTTGGTTTTAGACTCCTTCGGTTCCTGTTTGTGCACCTCTCAGTTGGTTTCCATAGTTACTCATTATTTTCACCTGCCGCCTGTTCCGGACGTGCACCTGTTTTGTGATTACCGTCATTATTTAAGCCTGCCTTCTTGCTTCCTAGTTTGTTTTTATACAACAAGTGACGACTTCTGTTTTGCTGCTCGCTACCTGCTAGTTTCCACGCTTGGCTATTTGTTTTCTAGCTCCCATGCTAGCTCTTTTGGTTTTGTCAAAGTCTGTTTTATTGCTTAAATAATTCATTTCCTACCTGCACGCTGTGTCCGAAGCCCGTCTGCATCCCTGGGAGAACGAAATCCGCACCACGATGCGACCAGGTCGTTACATATATATGCATATATGTGGTAAATGGGTTGTACTTTTCTACCCCTTTTTAAGGAGCCCAAAGCGCTTTGACAGTATTTCCACATTCGCCCATTCACACAAACATTCAGGCACTGACAGCGGGAGCTGCCATGCAAGGCGCTCACCAGGACCCATCAGGAGCAAGGGTGAAGTGTCTTGCCCAAGGACACAACGGACGTGACTAGGATGGTAGGTGGGGATTGAACCAGTAACCCTCAGATTGCTGGCACAGCCACTCTACCAACTTCACCACACCGTTCCCCGGCGTTTGTATGAATAAACATTGATTGATTGAGATATTTGGTTTAATGGTATCCCAATCCGATATTGATGGTGGATATTGGTCCGGTATCAGCAAAAAAACATGTATTGAAAAATACGGGATTGCGTGGAAAATCTCCAATGTAAGTTTCCGTGCAAGCAGCGTGTTTACTTGTACAAAGCTGGACAGCCAGATACGATATTAATGTCCTCCAACAAGCAAAGTAGGTTGGTCTTCATTTTGGTCAAGTCAATTACAAAATGATGGTGTCAAGATCTAGCAGCTCTGCTGCTGCATGTCTTCTTTTCGGTGCAGTGCCTGGTTTCTCGGTCATAATGTAGTGAGTCTTATTCTGCATTGTGTAGTTTTTTAAGTAAGAGACATTCCACCATTCCGTCGTTTCATCATTTATTGGCCACCTTTGTTGGAAACATGAAACACATACACAGGTCTCTACTTTTCTGGCGGAGTGATACCTCATCATCAAAAGTCCGATAGAAGAGGAAGTAAACAACATTCATTCATGCAAAAATAATCATTTAAATTACATTAACAAAAACGTTTTATCACAAAAAAATAATAATTATACACAAATCCACATACCTGTTTAGGAAACATGAAACACATACACAGGTCTCTACTTTTCTGGCGGAGTGATACCTGCGTAAATACCATGTGTAATTATGACCAAACATTTCAAACATTCGACGCTCTAATCCTTACTTAACAAAATTGTGTATAAAAAAATACTTAAAACAACACATCACTTATACCTACAACATTAATGTTTTAACTTTTAAAGTATTATGAAAGTTTAGAAATAATATTTACACATGAAACAGAGCAATGAAGAACTATTACCTCATCAGCAAAAGTCCGATAGAAGAGGAAGTAAAAATCCGAAAAAAAAGGCAGTCACTTCCTGCACCGGACATCCGGTTCTTCAAAATAAAACCAATACTTCAAAATAAAACATAACACCCTGTCTCGTTCATGATATAGCGCAACAACATCACACTATTACAATAAGTCGAAGCCAACTGCACGCACACCTGATCCTGACTATTTAAAGGGGAACATTATCACAATTTCAAAAGGGTTAAAAACAATAAAAATCAGTTCCCAGTGGCTTGTTTTATTTTTTGAATTTTTTTTCAAAATTTTACACCTCCCGGAATATCCCTAAAAAAAGCTTTAAAGTGCTTTATTTTCCTTATTTGCGATGCGACTATCCATTTCCCTGTGACGTCATACAGTGCTGCCAATAGAAACAAACAACATGGCGGTTACCACAGCAAGATATAGCGACATTAGCTCGGATTCAGACTCGGTTTTCAGCGGTTTAAGCGATTCAACAGATTACGCATGTATTGAAACAGATGGTTGGAGTATGGAGGCAGATAGCGAAAACGAAATTGAAGAAGAAACTGAAGCTATTGAGCGAATAGCTATTGACGCTATTCGGCCATAGCATGGGTGTACCTAATGAAGTGGCCCATAGCATGGCTGCCTTATTAGCGTCGCCGGTAAAATGTGCGGACCAAACGATCAGGACTTTGGCATCTTGTGACACTGGAGCAACTTAAATCCGTCGATTGGTAAGTGTTTGTTTCGCATTAAATGTGGGTATCTAGTTTCAAATGTACATACAGCTAGTGTACGTAGCATGTTAGCATTGATTAGCGTAGCATGTTAGCATCGATTAGCTGGCAGTCATGCCGCGACCAAATATGTCTGATTAGCACATAAGTTAATAACATCAACAAAACTCACCTTTGTGATTTAGTTGACTTTATTGTTGCAAATGCATCTGCAGGTTATCCATACATCTCTGTGCCATGTCTGTCTTAGCATCGCCGGTAAAAAGTGCAGACACTCCAGCGCATTCAATGGGGGTTGGTGGCAGATTTCTTGCCACTTTCGCATCTTTGGGCCAGTGGTGCAACTTGAATCCCTCCCTGTTAGTGTTGTTACACCCTCCGACAACACACCAACGAGGCATGATGTCTACAAGGCTCCAAAAAATAGTCAAAAAAACGGAAAATAATAGAGATGAGACCCGGTGTTTGTAATGTGAAAATGAAAATGGCGGCTGTATTACCTCGGTGACGTCACGTTCTGACGTCATCGCTACAAGAGCGATAAACAGAAAGGCGTTTAATTCGCCAAAATTCACTGATTTAAAGTTCAGAAATCGGTTAAAAAAATACATGGTCTTTTTTCTGCACCATCAAGGTATATATTGACGCTTACATAGGTCTGGTGATAATGTTCCCCTTTAAAGCTCTCCAGTCCCTTCACTCGGCACCAGTAGATTCCATCCATCCATCCATTTCCTACCGCTTATCCCCTTTTGGGGTCGCGGGGGGCGCTGGCGCCTATCTCAGCTACAATGGGAAGGCGGCGTACACCCTGGACAAGTCGACCAGTAGAGTCCTGATGATTAAATGTTTACTGATGATAATGTTAAGTGTTACCTGTCCACGTACTTTGTGTGTGATCTCTGACTTGGTAGCAGACGATTGCTTCAAGAATTCTAAATTTAAACTTTGCTCCCCTGAGGAGGTCCGGTTTTAAGATGACGCCGTTTACTGCAATCACCATGAAACGATACACTTGTATTATTGTAGGTCTCCCATGGCTAAAACTGCATAATCCCATTATTAACTGGGGGTTGGACCATCATTGTGAATCGGAGCACATTCTGCCACCGTATTACCTCGTGGCAATCCAAAATGGCAGCTTGTGTGTGGTTGTGTGCGTCGTGTTTGGCGTCATTAGCTTTTTATTTAATATATGGTCAGTTTTTAAGTGTTTTAATTGGATTCATAGTTAGTGTCACGGCTATGGGATCATGTTTTGTTTTGGTCATGTTTGGTTTTGTTTTTTGGACATTCAGTTCTTGTTCCTGCACTTCCTTGTTTGTCTTGTTGCCATAGCAACTCATTAGTTGTCATCTTGTCCTCATGTCACGCCCCTGCCCTCATGTCTCACACCTGTTTGCACTCATTATAGCTATTATTTAAGCCACAGTTACCAGGTAGTCAGCCTGGCAACATCACCTCCTACACCCATGAGATCCATGCTGCTTCTCATTCCCTTGTCTCGGTCACAGTGAGTTTTTGTTATTCATGCCACAGTGCAAGTGTTTTGTTTTATGTTTATAGTTTATAGCCATTGTGATAGTCTTTTGTTTCCCTAGTCAGCTTTTGTACCGCCATTATGCGCGCCTTTTGTTTGATCCTGTTTTTAGTTAGTGTTTAAAATAAAGAAATGTCTTTACCTTCACGCCGTTTCCACTCCATTCGCTTTGCACCTCTGGAAAACAATCCTCGTCCAAGTCCAAGTCTGACAGTTAGTCTTTTTAATCTTTTTAGTGCTTTTGCAAACCTCGCCTGTACTGGCTCACCTGCACTGGCTTCCTGTGCACTTAAGATGTGACTTTAAGGTTTTACTACTTACGTATAAAATACTACACGGTCTAGCTCCATCCTATCTTGCAGATTGTATTGTACCATATGTCCCGGCAAGAAATCTGCGTTCAAAGGACTCCGGCTTATTAGTGATTCCCAAAGCCCCAAAAAAGTCTGCGGGCTATAGAGCGTTTTCCGTTCGGGCTCCAGTACTCTGGAATGCCCTCCCGGTAACAGTTCGAGATGCCACCTCAGTAGAAGCATTTAAGTCTCACCTTAAAACTCATTTGTATACTCTAGCCTTTAAATAGACTCCCTTTTTAGACCAGTTGATCTGCCGTTTCTTTTCTTTTTCTCCTATGTCCCACTCTCCCTTGTGGAGGGGGTCCGGTCCGGTCCGGTGTCCATGTACTGCTTGCCTGTGTATCGGCTGGGGACATCTCTGCGATGCTGATCCGCCTGCGCTTGGGATGGTTTCCTGCTGGCTCCGCTGTGAACGGGACTCTCGCTGCTGTGTTGGATCCGCTTTGGACTGGACTCTCGCGACTGTGTTGGATCCACTATGGATTGAACTTTCACAGTATCATGTTAGACCCGCTCGACATCCATTGCTTTCCTCCTCTCCAAGGTTCTCATAGTCATCATTGTCACCGACGTCCCACTGGGTGTGAGTTTTCCTTGCCCTTATGTGGGCCTACCAAGGATGTCGTAGTGGTTTGTGCAGCCCTTTGAGACACTAGTGATTTAGGGCTATATAAGTAAACATTGATTGATTGATTGATTATCCCAGAGGATTGAGGACATTTTGGGGGTATGATGTTAAGCTCACTGAGGTGTGTCGCTGCTCCTGGATCTGCCGGCCAGCTAGGGCCTGTCCATCTACGTTGGAACCTGCTATGTCCTGGGTCCTTAATGTCCAGGGTTCTGTCGATCCGGCACCTAGGACTACTGTTGTCGAGGGTCCTGAGCCCTGGTTTGGTGCGGCGTTGTGGCTTGCCTCTCCTGCCGTCCTGTTGGGGACCACCGCATTGGTCCACCTGCTTGACCCAGGAACCATGGAACCAACTGCTGTCGTGGTGTCCTGGATCCAAGTCGGTCTTGTGAACAGTTGTTCCTACGTGCCTGCTCTCGTCGTGTCTACACAGAGCCACCGCATTGATACATCTGCCTGTTCCTGCAAACCTGATCTCGTCATGTCTGCTCAGGGCCAACCCATTGATTCATTTGTCTGGATCGGGAAATTAGGAAGGCGTTCATGATTCTGGGAATTGTATTCCTGCTGTTTTGAGGCTAGTCCTGTTTTTGAAGAATTTAAATATTTTATTGTTTTGTTGTTCATACCGTCAGGAAATATTAAACCTAACCCAACTGCTTGAGTGCCCCTTATGATTTTGAAGCTAGATCTGGGCTCGGCATTATTCAGCTAAATGATAGAAGTCTACATCCCAAATTAGATTGAGTGAGGAGCTGGGCTCAATCTACTGAATCTGACATACTTATCTTGTCTGACACCTGGCTTAAGAAATCCGTCACGGATAAAGATATTGCAATTAAGGGCTATAAAGTCTTTCATTGTGACCGTCTTAGAAAAGGTGGCAAAACTGCAATATATATAAAATATACATTTAATCCTGCTCATTTATTGTCTGTGTTCATTCAAGTAATTCAAACAATTTGAATTACTTGCACTTAAAGTGGAACTCCTTAAGTACAATGTTCAACCTTGGCCCGCGGCTTTGTTCAGTTTTAAATTTTAGCCCACTCTGTATTTGAGTTTGACACCCCTGCATTAAGAGAAGGCAACGGGTGATTGCAGCTATTTGGGATACAACACTTCTCAGACGGCAAGAGAACTTTCGAATGTCCGGGTCAGCTGTGAGTGTATTTATCAAAAAACTTTGTCCTATCCTCCCGTGGATGTAATACAGGCAGTGTGTGACTACAAATATTGCTTTATGGATGTGACTGTGGAATGGCAAGGCAGTGTGCATGATGCCCGCATCTTCACTAACTCCACCATTGGCACGCAGCTAAAAGATGGAACCATCCCCTTGTGTCCCAGTTTATCACAATGTCTACTTTCTCATGTCTAATAAAGATTTGATTCATGTATGCTGGCTCAGGTGTGATTCACTACAATAGGCCCCCACAACACACTGGATTCTAGTTCATTGAAATACCACAACACTGGATATTGTTCAAAGGATATACATTTATTTTAAAAACTTGAACACAAAACACTCTTTTAAATAACTTCACAGTGAAGTAAAGTCAACTACTGGAGAGCTTGAAGCAGAAGGACGCTTTTTTTATTTTATTTATATTTTTTCCGCACATGCGTACTAGGTTGCCTTGCGCCGGAGGACGAAGAAAGGGTTAGGGTCTTAAACGGTGGCATTGTTGTATGTGGACACGATTAGGTTTGGTGTGATTTACCCTGGATAACCTTATCCGACTTAGTGTGAACTAAACTGAGACTAGTGCTAAATGCACAAACATCTAAGGTGATGTACTCTGTCTCCCACGCACACTTGGAGTCAAATATAGTACATACAAACATACATATACTCACACACACACACCGTTATTCATACATACAAACGTACATACATAGGTACCTACGCTCCCACATACCTACATGCTCCAAGTTCGTCCATGTACACGTACATTCACGGTACAAACATACACATACTGTACATATAAATACACTGTACAAACAAACATACATATACACATACTGTACATATATATTTACTGTACAAACATTCATATACACATTGTGTTCATATACAAGTACATATACATACATACACTCATGCACATAATCACGTTTCATCAAACATATATCAACCGTATTTTATAGGTACCGTATTTTCCGGACCATAGGGCGTACCGGATTATAAGGCGCACTGCCGATGAATGGTCTGTTTTCGATCTGTTTTCATATATAAAGTGCTCTGGATTATAGGGCACATCAAAGGAATCATATTATTAGTATACTTTTTTTTTTTTTAAAACACTTCCTTGTGGTCTACATAACATGTAATGGTGGTTCTTTGGTCAAAATGTTGCATAGATTATGTTTTACAGATCATCGTCAAGCTGCTTTCTCACTTCCAGATGCGCCATTTTTTGGGGGGTTATATTTATGTGGCTTACCTTCGGCAGCGTCTTCTCCCCTTCATCTTTGTTGTAGCGGTGTAGCCTGCAAGGACGGGAATGGAAGAAGTGTCAAAAGATGGAACTAACTGTTTTAATGACATTCAAACTTTACTTAAATCAATAACGGAGCAGCATCTTCGACCGGAACTCTCTAGTAATCAAAGTTCCTTGGGTGAATAATGTAAATTCACTACACCGGTATATTTTAGTGTTTTCATGGCGAGTTTACTGCCAGATATAAGGAAGAACTTTACACTACTTTATATTATGTTTGTAGAAATGACAACAGCGGAGGATGAATGTCCCATAACAAGAAGATAGAGACAAAAAGGAAGCTTATCGACTACGGTGTCACTACGGACTACAAAGGGGGAGGCGCGCAATTTTTCAGGACTTATGTAGATCAACAGGTACCAAATACAACAGGTACCAGAAGGTAAGAAAAGTTGCGTTTGCATAACATTGCGAAACAAAACTCCAGATAATGTGTCTTACCTTATACACACACCTTAATAATACTCGTATATTGAAACAGAGTGCAATCCATCAAACGGTGCGGCGTCATAGCTTACCAATGTCGTACTAAAACATTTTGATAGACTTTTGAGCGCCGCGTTGTTGCCTTAGGGGAAACTGGGTACAACATGGCATACTGACAAAGCTTAACCTATTGTTACTATAACAATCTACAAGATTAATATAGGTTGTCTCTCTCTCTTCCCCTCCATCTTTCGGTATTCCTTTTTTTTTTTTGCCCACATATGCGGTCCTCTCCAAGGTTTCTTATAGTCATTATTGTCACTGTCACCGACGTCCCATTGGGGTGAGTTTTTCCTTGCCCTTATGTGGGCTCTACCGAGGATGTCGCTGTGGTTTGTGCAGCCCTTTGAGACACTTGTGATTTAGGGCTATATAAATAAACATTGTTTGATTGATTGATTGATTGATTGATTGATTGATTGATTACTGGTTGTGGCAACCTTGTCCACTATTGCACTTTATATGCAAAGGTAAACTGTCCATCTTTATCAGTACGCAGATTTTCTCGATGGTTGTGTTTTATATATAGATCACTTCTTGGTCTGGCTCCCCCTTATTTGGTTTCTTATATGTGTGCAGATTCTAGTCGCTACAGACATACTTAGCAGGTTTGTTGTTGGAAAAAGAAGCTTTTAGATATGCTGCGCCACAGTCATGGAATGACTTACGGAAGGATCTGAGGTTACCAAGTTGATGAGAACATCAATCTGTCAGGTGTACCTGTCGAATAGCACAGGCTTAAACAAGTATTTAGTAAAGACCGGACTCAGTCCCTTCCCCCACATTGTCCTAAATCTATTTTGAGTGTGTCTTTTGTTATTATTCGGCAACCCAAAATGTTAATAAAGCCATAATGGACCAAAAATTAAAAGAAAATCTGTCTGGAGCCGCAAAAGATTAAACGCCTTCTATAAGTGATGTAATGAAGTCAACACATGATATAAGCGTCTATGTTAGCCTACTATCAAAATGACTATGTGTCGCAGGCTGACGCAAATCTTTGTTGACAGATATGTGGAAATTTTATATTTATTCTGTAACGACCGGGTCGCATCATGGTGCAGAGTTAGTTCTCCCAGGGAATGCAGACGGGCTTCGGACACAGTGTGAAGGTAAGAATAAATGATTTATTTTAAAAAATAAATCAGACCTTAACAAAGAAAAACGTGGAAGGCAAAAAACAAAGGAGCTAGCGTGGGAGCTAGCAAGTAAAAGAGCAGGTACAGAGCCGGGAACAAAATCATCATCTGTTGCGTATTGCAAATTAGGAAGTCAGCCTGACTGACTGGAGAAGGCAGGCTTAAATAATGTCAGTGATTACAAAACACAGGTGCGCGTCCGGAACAAGCGGCAGGCGAAAATAATAAGTAACTATGGTAACCAACTCAGAGGTGCACAAACAGGAACCGAAGGAGTCCAAAACCAACAGAAAACACATATGACTCAAAAATCCAATCAGAATATGATCCGGGCAGCGGATCATATCACATTAGACACATTTTTACAATATTGGAAAACATTAGTACATCACAGGCTTCTGAGTGAGTAAGATAACTCCACTAAATTACTGCCTTAGAATGGTCAAAGGTTAGATGTGTGTGTCCATGGTAAAGGAAACGGCAGGCTGTCTTCTTCTAAAGGATTTATTACAATCTTTGCAAGCTGGGTTACGTTTGCTGTGGTCTAAAACCGCACACAAACAACCATCAAATATGCAGGCAATATTACATACACGAGACGTGCAAATATAAATTAAATATACAGAGGACATAGGAAATTAAATGAGCTCAAATACACCTAAAAAATGAGGGATAATGATGCAATATGTACATACAGCAAGCCTAAATGGCATGTTAGCATCGATTAGCTTGCAGTCATGCACTGACCAAATATGCACAAGTCAATACCATCAACAAAGTTCACCTTTGTGCATTCACGTACAGCATAAAGCGTTTGGTGGACAAAATGAGACAAAGAAGGAGTGGCATGAAACATGTATTTCTCTGGCATCATTGAAGAAAGTTAAACATGTAAACAAAGTACGGAGGGTTCGAGGATCGCCAAAATTAGAAGGACAAAACGCCGCTCGCCAAACACTCTCATCAGAGGATCATGTTTAATATAAACAATGGGATTTCTAACAATTAGGGAGGTTTGTGTCATGTTGTCCTTCTACAGAAAACCATGTTAAAACCAAATTATATATTTTTCCCCCATTTTTTTCTATTTTCATAAATGTTTGAAAAAGCTCCAGGGAGCCACTAGGGCGGCGCTAAAGAGCCACAGGTTGCAGACCCCCGGGCTAAGCCAATCGTGACAGACATCACTCCACTTCAACTTAAAGACAACATAAGTCCATTCCAGATGGTTTATAATAAATCGTTTACTGTCATTATCATATCGTAAGTGAAAAACCTTTATAAGACACCCCAAATTTAGGTACCGTATTTTCAGGACCATAGGGCGCACCGGATTATAAGGCGCACTGCCGATGAATGGTCTATTTTCGATCTGTTTTCATATATAAAGTGCTCCGTATTATAGGGTACATCAAAGGAATCATATTATTAGTATACATTTTTTTTTTTTGAAAACACTTCCTTGTGGTCTACATAACATGTAATGGTGGTTCTTTGGTCAAAATGTTGCATAGATTATGTTTTACAGATCATCGTCAAGCTGCTTTCTCACTTCCAGATGCGCCATTTTGTGGGGGGTTATATTTATGTGGCTTACCTTCGGCAGCGTCTTCTCCCCTTCATCTTTGTTGTAGCGGTGTAGCCTGCAAGGACGGGAATGGAAGAAGTGTCAAAAGATGGAGCTAACTGTTTTAATGACATTCAAACTTTACTTAAATCAATAATGGAGCAGCATCTTCGACCGGAACTCTCTAGTAACTAAAGTTCCTTGGGTGAATAATGTAAAGTCACTACACCGGCATATTTTAGTGTTTTCATGGCGAGTTTACTGCCAGATATAAGGAAGAACTTTACACTACTTTATATTAAGTTTGTAGAAATGACAACAGCGGGGGATGAATGTCCCATAACAAGAAGATAGAGACAAAAAGGTAGATTATCGACTACGGTGTCACCACGGACTACAAAGGGGGAGGCGCGCAATTTTTCAGGACTTATGTAGATCAGCAGGTACCAAATACAACAGGTACCAGAAGGTAAGAAACGTTGCTTTTGCATAACATTGCGAAACAAAACTCCAGATAATGTGTCTTACCTTATACACACACCTTAATAATACTCGTATGTTGAAACAGAGTGCAATCCATCAAACGGTGCGGCTTCATAGCTTACCAATGTCGTACTAAAACATTTTGATAGACTTTTGAGCGCCGCGTGTAACGTGTTATATATTTTCAATGCAACATATACAATTTTGGTGTTTATTTGAGTCATATTGCAGTCTACACGTATCTCTTGTTTGACTGCCATCTACTAAATGCAGTTGCTAGACTTTTGACAAGAACAAGAAAGTTTGATCATATTACGCCTGTACTGTATATACCTTTATATACATATATACATACATATATACCTATACTGGCTCACCTGCACTGGCTTCCTGTGCACTTAAGATGTGACTTTAAGGTTTTACTACTTACGTATAAAATACTACACGGTCTAGCTCCAGCCTATCTTGCCGATTGTATTGTACCGTATGTCCCGGCAAGAAATCTGCGTTCAAAAGACTTATTAGTGATTCCTAGAGCCCAAAAAAAGTCTGCGGGCTATAGAGCGTTTTCCGTTCGGGCTCCAGTACTCTGGAATGCCCTCCCGGTAACAGTTCGAGATGCCACCTCAGTAGAAGCATTTAAGTCTCACCTTAAAACTCATCTGTATACTCTAGCCTTTAAATAGACCTCCTTTTTAGACCAGTTGATCTGCCTCTTCTTTTCTTTCTCCTATGTCCCCCCCTCCCTTGTGGAGGGGGTCCGGTCCGATGACCATGGATGAAGTACTGGCTGTCCAGAGTCGAGACCCAGGATGGACCGCTCGTCGGGACCCAGGATGGACCGCTCGCCTGTATCGGTTGGGGACATCTCTACGCTGCTGATCCGCTTGAGATGGTTTCCTGTGGACGGGACTCTCGCTGCTGTCTTGGATCCGCTTGAACTGAACTCTCGCGGCGGTGTTGGAGCCACTATGGATTGAACTTTCACAGTATCATGTTAGACCCGCTCGACATCCATTGCTTTCGGTCCCCTAGAGGGGGGGGGGGGTTGCCCACATCTGAGGTCCTCTCCAAGGTTTCTCATAGTCAGCATTGTCACTGGCGTCCCATTGGATGTGAATTCTCCCTGCCCACTGGGTGTGAGTTTTCCTTGCCCTTTTGTGGGTTCTTCCGAGGATGTTGTAGTCGTAATGATTTGTGCAGTCCTTTGAGACATTTGTGATTTGGGCCTATATAAATAAACATTGATTGATTGATTGATACTGGTCACACTTATCATTTCACCTTATACCAAATAAAATTACTTCTAGGTCGGTAAGCAAAACTAAAATGTCAGAAGTCGCACTGTTGAGTTTTGAGGGGAAAAAAAGGATTTTAAGTTTCTGGAAAATATGGTAATTATCTTTTGACAACAAAAACAAATTCTGGAATATTTTGCTGCATGATCAGATATTTATAACGTTTGGAAAATATGCAAAGACAAGGTTTTTTTTTCTGTCAAAATTGGATGGATGGATGGATGGATGGAGGCCAGATCTGGGAGTTTGACACCTGTTGTCTAACATAATCAAAAAAACTACATCAATAGAAATGTTTTCTCGTGTTCTTTTTTCTGGTTTATGATCTGCGGGGCGAGTACAGTACAACATGGACGACGTGTTCAGCTGTGGACTGACCTCCCAGTAATCCATAAATATCTGAGATAGAAACAAACACACACAGAGAGAGAGAGAACATAATCCCCTTTTCTCACAAGAGGACTAAGAAAACCGGGTCGTAAAGACTTTCCCCCTCCAAGATTATGGCACCTGCCTGACCTATAAGACTGTCATCTTGTATAACGACAAAGCACCGACAAACACCAACCGAACCGATGAGATTTACTTTTGCATTACAAAAACCCAGAGCTCAGCAGCAGGAACACACAATGCAGAAACAAAATGTCCAGAATAAAATAGCTCTCCTATTTCCTCAGGAAACCATCCAAGCTTCGTCCTTAAAAACGAGCATAGTCGTAACATCTGCTGCTCAAAGACAAAAAGGGCGGAGATGAAAATGAGTGATGCGGTAATCAGGACACACGCTGACACACTTTGTCCCAAAGCAGCACTCTGCTTACGTGTTGATCAACAGAAACGTCCACATTGTTCCCTCCTAGACCAGCAGTCATCAACCTTTTTAGCAGCAGGAAACTGGTTTAATTTAGGCATTATTTTCACAGACCAGCCTGTGTGTTTCAACATTTGTTGTTCGTTCTACAAACCCTGTTTCCATATGAGTTGGGAAATTGTGTTGGATGTAAATATAAACGGAATACATCCATCCATCCATCCGTCTTCTTCCGCTTATCCGAGGTCGGGTCCCGGGGGCAGCAGCCTAAGCAGGGAAGCCCAGACTTCCCTCTCTCCAGCCACTTCGTCTAGCTCTTCCCGGGGGATCCCGAGGCGTTCCCAGGCCAGCCGGGAGACATAGTCTTCCCAACGTGTCCTGGGTCTTCCCCGTGGCCTCCTACCGGTTGGACGTGTCCTAAACACCTCCCTAGGGAGGCGTTCGGGTGGCATCCTGACCAGATGCCCGAACCACCTCATCTGGCTCCTCTCGATGTGGAGGAGCAGCGGCTTTACTTTGAGTTCCTCCCGGATGACAGAGCTTCTCACCCTATCTCTAAGGGAGAGACCCAAACTCATTTCGACCGCTTGTACCCGTGATCTTATCCTTTCGGTCATGACCCAAAGCTCATGACCATAGGTGAGGATGGGAACGTAGATCGACCGGTAAATTGAGAGCTTTGCCTTCCGGCTCAGCTCCTTCTTCACCACAACGGACCGGTACAACGTCCGCATTACTGAAGACGCCGCACCGATCCGCCTGTCGATCTCACGATCCACTCTTCCCTCACTCGTGAACAAGACTCCTAGGTACTTGAACTCCTCCACTTGGGGCAGGGTCTCCTCCCCAACCCGGAGATGGCACTCCACCCTTTTCCGGGCAAGAACCATGGACTCGGACTTGGAGGTGCTGATTCTCATTCCGGTCGCTTCACACTCGGCTGCGAACCGATCCAGTGAGAGCTGAAGATCCCGGTCAGATGAAGCCATCAGGACCACATCGTCTGCAAAAAGCAGAGACCTAATCCTGCGGTCACCAAACCGGAACCCCTCAACGCCTTGACTGCGCCTAGAAATTCTGTCCATAAAAGTTATGAACAGAATGGGTGACAAAGGACAGCCTTGGCGGAGTCCAACCCTCACTGGAAATGTGTCCGACTTACTGCCGGCAATGCGAACCAAGCTCTGGCACTGATCATACAGGGAGCGGACCGCCACAATAAGACAGTCCGATACCCCCTACAGGACTTCCCGAGGGACACGGTCCAATGCCTTCTCCAAGTCCACAAAGCACATGTAGACTGGTTGGGCAAACTCCCATGCACCCTCAAGAACCCTGCCGAGAGTATAGAGCTGGTCCACAGTTCCACGACCAGGACGAAAACCACACTGTTCCTCCTGAATCCGAGGTTGGACTATCCGGCGTAGCCTCCTCTCCAGTACACCTGAATAAACCTTACCTGGAATACAATGATTTGCAAATCCTTTTCAAGCCATATTCAGTTGAATGCACCACAAAGACAAGATATTTGAACGTTTGTTTTTTTTTGCAAATAATAATTGGAGAAATTACATTGTTGTAGTGCAGTTTTTTACATCTGGGAGCATAAGTAAAACATGAAAAACCAAAAAACAGTAATAAATACTACATAGTGTGCACTAATATGTATAGACAAGGTCTCTGCAGGTTGTAACATGTCAAATTGAACACTTTTAAATACTTTTTTAAGACCACCTTGAAAATAATTTAAGACCATTTCACATCCATACAGACAAAAAAATACAATCAGAGGTCCAGAATGAATTTTCCATCCATCCATTTCCCACCTCTTGTCCCTATCGGGGTCACGGGGGCGGGTGCTGCAACACGTGCCAAAGTAGTGAAGTGAAGTGAATTATATTTATATAGCGCTTTTCTCTAGTGACTCAAAGCGCTTTACATAGTGAAACCCAATATCTAAGTTACATTTAAACCAGTGTGGGTGGCACTGGGAGCAGGTGGGTAAAGTGTCTTGCCCAAGGACACAACGGCAGTGACTAGGATGACGGAAGCGGGAATCGAACCTGCAACCCTCAAGTTGCTGGCACGGCCCCTCTACCAACCGAGCTATTCAAGTAGTTGGGAAAGGGCATGTTCACCACTGTGTTACATCACCTTTTCTTTTAACAACACTCAATAAACGTTTGGGAACTGAGGAAACTAATTGTTGAAGCCTTGAAAGCGGAATTCCTTCCCGGTCTTGTTTTATGTAGAGCTTCAGTCCTTCAACAATGTGTTCGTTCATAGATAGGGTTGGGTATCGTTTGAATTCGAACGATTCCGATTCTTTGTTTCGATTCCAATTCCTAACGATTCTCGATTCCGATTCTTTCTTTGAAAAAATATATATAAAAATAAAAAGGGAGGGTCAAAAAAAATGTTTCCGTCTGTGGCACCGACATCTTCCCCATTGCCGCTACGGTGAACGGAGTACGCTGAGCACATCGCGGAACCTGGCCAGCAGGTTGTCAATTATCTATGAAAAATACGCGGGATAATTTGCTAGCTGCCCCAACGTTGACGCAAAACACATTATTTATTGCATAAATATTGTTTTACTTACCGGATTCGGACTGCAGTGCAGTCACCGAGGTGCCAGGCTGGGCGTGGGAGCCGGAGCCAGAGGAAGAGGCAGAGGAGGACGGTGCTTCATCATGTTCGACGTGCACCCTCCTAAGCACGAAACAGTCCTGTCGCACATGTCGCATTTGGCCGATATTTCATTTTTTTTTAGTCAAATAAAGCCACACTTTCGACCGCCGACGACCGCGATCCATCTTTGACTGACTCGCTCGGCTACATAGGCTCGGCTATGCTAACGTTTCTTCGTTGGTGTTCAACGGCTTCTTCTTCCTGTCAGCGGATTGGGTATCGAAACTAGGAATCGGAATTTAAACTTTAGAACGATACCGGGAGAATTGGAAAGTTAGTCCCGGTTCCAATCGATACTCGATACCCGATACCCAACCTTATTCATAGATTATTTTCATGTTTCTGTAAATCCCGGTAGCAAATGCGTCACGGACCGGTACCGGTACCTGGACCGATGGTTGGGATACGTTGTTTTATCAATCAATCAATCAATCAATGTTTATTTATATAGCCCCAAATCACAAATGTCTCAAAGGACTGCACAAATCATTACGACTACGACATCCTCGGAAGAACCCACAAAAGGGCAAGGAAAACTCACACCCAGTGGGCAGGGAGAATTCACATCCAGTGGGACGCCAGTGACAATGCTGACTATGAGAAACCTTGGAGAGGACCTCAGATGTGGGACCGAAAGCAATGGATGTCGAGCGGGTCTAACATGATACTGTGAAAGTTCAATCCATAGTGGCTCCAACACAGCCGCGAGAGTTCAGTTCAAAGCGGATCCAAGACAGCAGCGAGAGTCCCGTCCACAGGAAACCATCTCAAGCGGATCAGCAGCGTAGAGATGTCCCCAACCCATACACAGGCGAGCGGTCCATCCTGGGTCTCGACTCTGGACAGTCAGTACTTCATCCATGGTCATCGGACCGGACCCCCTCCACAAGGGAGGTGGGGACAGAGGAGGAAAAAGAAAAGAAGCGGCAGATCAACTGGTCTAAAAAGGAGGTCTATTTAAAGGCTAGAGCAGGGGTAGGGAACCTATGGCTCGCGAGCCAGATGTGGCTCTTTTGATGACTGCTTCTGGCTCTCGGATAAATCTGAGCTGACATTGCTTGACACGATAAGTAATGAATAATGAAAAAAACAAACCTTAAAACTCAAAATTGCACTCTATTGCAATTTTTGAATAAAACACAGAAAAAACTGCTCCTAGGAAGAGAAAACAGATAAAACTGCTTGTAACTTCTGGTAGGAATGTCGGACAGACATGAAACAAAAACCTCAATGTAGGTCTCACTTGAACCTACATTTTGATAGGTGGCATCTTTTAGTTAAAATCAACAGGAAGTTGGCAATTACCCCTTCAAAATAAAAGTTTTGTAAAAAGCCGTCACCTTTTTCCAGACAAAACTGCTTGTAACTTCTGTTAGGAATGTCGTAGAGACATGAAACAAAGACCTCTATGTTGGTCTGACTAAGACCAGGGCTTCAGTCGCGGGGGCAGCAGCCAAAGCGGAGCGGCCAAAGGCGGACCCGACCAACGCTGCTTGTTCCACTTGTAATCACAGTGTTTAAAATAACGTTCAAAATATAAAACATTCTCATGCTTTTATACGTTCAAGAGGTTGCGTTAATTGTAAGAAGTCATTTATTTATTATTGGTTAGTGTGGGGCTTGCCCTCCTGGGGGTTCTTCAGACCACCAAGCACCGACATAAGAGCCTGTTTCAGGGTTACAATATTTTATTTTTCAATAAGTCTCTCAATTGCTTTCCAGCAATTGTCTTTTTCTCTTTCGTTCTTGCTTGCGCTCTGGCTCTAGCTTCGACCCCATCTCTCCTCCTGGCTGCTGCTTATAACAGAGCGACAGGTGATTAGATAACAAGGCCCAGGTGGGCCATCTACGCACCTGTCGCTGATTTCGAAGCCGGTACTGGCACATCCTGCTTCGCTGCAGGCCCGCAGGCCACGCCCCTTCCACACTTAGCTTCAGAATAACAATATTATTCCAAAGAATAAGAGACCTTTTATAAAATGCACGCGTTTATTTGTGTTCAGTGTTAAAAAAAAAATAATTATACGGCTCTTACAGAAATACATTTTAAAATATTTGGCTTTCTTGGCTCTTTCAGCCAAAAAGGTTCCCGACCCCTGGGCTGGAGGATACAGATGAGTTTTAAGGTGAGACTTAAATGCTTCTGTTTTATATTTCTTAAAGCTGGGATTGGTGTGGTGTCGTATTTGTACTTATTTTCATTTATTTGCCAACAGTAGACACTAGAGTTGGAGAAAATATGGACTTTAAAGGGGAACTGCATTTTTTGGGGGGGGGAATTAATACATTTTCACATCATGGCAATTTAATCCCATTTCCTAGCTCTCTGTAACAGAACAGTGAATAAATGAATAAATAAAGAATATGCTGTAATAAGTAAACAAATATTATATACATAAATAATTATAATTTAAAAAAAAAAAAATATTTTTCATTTGGAAAAATGTTGCCAAAACATAATTCCCCCTGCAAAAAAATGTCTGTTTGCGGTCGTGCAAAAAGGTCAGAATTGATATGCAGGAGACATTAAAGAATGTCAATGTTTGAACAACCTCTCGTGGCTTTAGAAGGATTGCACGTCAACTCCGAGCCGACAACCCACAAGACATCTCATCAGCCTCTGCAACTCCTGAGATTGTTTCTTTTCTTTTTTTGTGTGTGTGTGTGTGTGATTTGCACAAGCGTCGCTTCGCCACCTCTGAGCTGCACGACGCTCTCAAATAATTAGAAGAAAGCTACAAAATGTATTCTCAAAGTCAAACAATGTAAAGGTCACATAAGTGGGCAGACATGCTCATCTTGCAGAGAGAGGCTCCTGCGGTCTTAAAGAGATACACACACCAAACACCAGCTTGCGTTATTTGTTTATTTTCTAGCGCTTATCCCTATTTAAGGTCAGAGGTGAACTGGGGCTTATCCCAGTCGGCTTTAGGGGATAGGCTGGGTACCACCTGGACTGTCACGGGACAGGTAAAGATAAACAAACATTCACACCTATGGACAATTAGTGTTTCCAATTAATTGTGGTCATTAGGGTCCGCCCTGCCTATGGCAAAGGACTCCACAGGAGTCCTTTGCCATAGGCAAGGACCCTATTGAATCTGTAACGTTTTATTATTCTTTCTTATTATTAGGGTCCGCCCTGCCAATGGCATGGCAAGGACCCTATTGAATCTGCTGCGTTGCCCTACTATGCCAAGCAAAAGCCATTTATCAACAACATCCAGAATTGTCGATCTGTAATTTCACCCCCTTAACATCCTTCAAAACTCACCAAATTTTACACACATATCAGGACTGGCAAAAACTGCCATCTAATAAAAAACCAAACCCCAAAAATCTAAATTGCGCTTAGCGCCCCCTAGGAAAAGACCCAGACAAAACTGCATGTAACTTCTGTTAGAAATGTCGTAGAGACATGAAATAAAAACCTCTATGTTGGTTTGACTAAGATCGGGACCCGGGACACGGCGGCGGCGGCCAACGGCGGACCCGACCAACGCTGCTTGCAGCTTTAATTATTATTATTATTATTATTCCGCCGCCTCTTTGAACCTTAATTTGACCCACTGACCATGCTCCAAAACTCACCAAATTTCACACACTCCTCAGAACTGGCGAAAATTGCCATCTAATAAAAAAACCAAACCCCAAAAATGAAAAATGCGCGCTATCGCCCCCTACGAAAAAAAAAAAACAGACTGCTTGTAACTTCCGTTAGGAATGTCGTAGAGACATGAAACAAAATCCTCTATGTAGGTCTGACTAAGACCTAAATTCCCCATTAGAAACGCCTGTACCTAAAATCAACAGAAATTTTGCAAAACTCATTCAAAGCAAAATTTTCGCAAAAAATGCAATTTTTCCCTCTTTGAGCTGTAATTTGACCCCCTTAAAATGCTTCAAAACTCACCAAACCTGGCAGACATATCAGGACTGGCAGAAATTGCGATCAAACGAAAAAAAAAAATTATAAAACTCAAAATTGCGCTCTACAAAATTTTTTGAATGAAACATAGAAAAAACTGCTTCTAGGAAGAAAACACAGACAAAACTGCTTGTAACTTCCAGTAGGAATGTCGGAAAGACATGAAACAAAAACTTCTATGTAGGTCTTACTTAGACCTACATTTTAATAAAAAATCAACAGGAAGTTGGCAATTACCCCTTCAAAATAAAGGTTTTGTAAAAAGCCGTCACCTTTTTCCAGACAAAACTGCTTGTAACTTCTGTTAGGAATGTCGTAGAGTGATGAAATAAAAACTTCTATGTAGGTCTGACTAAGATCGGGACTCGGGACATGGCGGCGGCGGCCAACAGCGGACCCGACCAACGCTGCTTGCAGCTTTAATTATTCTTTATTCCGCACATACGCGCTGCAACTTCACCCCCTTAACATAATTCAAAACTCACCAAATTTGACGCACACATCGGTATGGTCAGCCAGACGAACTTATTAAGCAACCAAACCCCAAAAACCAAAATTGCGCGTTAGCGCCCCCTATGAAAAAAAAAACAGACTGCCTGTAACTTCCGTTAGGAATGTCGTAGAGACATGAAACAAAAACCTCTGTGTAGATCTGACTTAGACCTACATTTCCAATAAAAAACGTCTATACCCAAAATCAACAGAAATTTTGCAAAAACTCATTCAAAGCAAAATTTTCGCAAAAAATGCTATTTTTGCCTCTTTGAGCTGTAATTTGACCCCCTTAAAATGCTTCAAAACTCACCAAACTTGGCACACACATCGGGACTGGCAGAAATTGCGATCTAATGAAAAAAAAAATTAATAAAACTCAAAATTGCGCTCTAGCGCAATTTTTGAATAAAACAAAGAAAAAACTGCTTCCAGGAAGAAAACCCGGACAAAACTGCTTGTAACTTCCGGTAGGAATGCCGGAAAGACATGAAACAAAAACTTCTATCAAGGTCTCACTTAAACCTACATTTAGATAATTGACATCCTTCGGCAAAAATCAACAGGAAGTTCAAAATTACCCCTTCAAAATAAAAGTTTTGTAAACTACCGTCACCTTTTTTCAAAAGTTATCTCCTCTGAGCGCGTTTGTCGTTTCGGCTTCAAACTCGCACAGGAGAGAGTTTGAACCCTTCTGATTAAAAGTATAGATCAAAGTTTTGATAAGTTCTCCGGTTCTGATTTTACGCGCCTTCAAAAAAACCCTGCGCAAATTTTCCTAAAAAATGACGTTTTTGCCTCTTTGAGCTGTAATTTGACCCACTTAAAATGCTTCAAAGTGCAAGTTAAAGCTCTGTTATGCAGACCGAAAGCCATTTATCAACAACATCCAGAATCGCCGATCTGTAATTTCACCCTCTTAACATGCTTCAAAACTCACCAAATTTTACACACATATCAGGACTGGCAAAAACTGCCATCTAATAAAAAACCAAACCCCAAAAATCAAAATTGCGCTTAGCGCCCCTAAGGAAAAAAAACAGACAAAACTGCATGTAACTTCTGTTAGAAATGTCGTAGAGACATGAAATAAAAACCTCCATGTTGGTCTGACTTAGACTAGGGCTTGAGTAGCGGCGGCGGCGGCCAACGGCGGACCCGACCAACGCTGCTTGCAGCTTTAATTATTCATGTACTCATTCAGACGACCTAGTTGGTACAATAATATCAATGATACTAATAATACTGCAGGTTTTGACGTTCTGCACGATATAATGTTTACAAAATAAAAAAAATACAAAACACAAAACCAGTGAAGTTGGCATGTTGTGTAAAACGTAAATAAAATGATAAAATGGGTTGTACTTGTATAGCGCTTTTCTACCTTCAAGGTACTCAAAGCGCTTTGACACTACTTCCACATTCACACACACATTCACACACTGATGGAGGGAGCTGCCATGCAAGGCGCCAACCAGCACCCATCAGGAGCAAGGGTGAAGTGTCTTGCTCAAGGACACAACGGACGTGACGAGGTGGGTACTAGGTGGGAATTGAACCAGGGACGCTCGGGTTGCGCACGGCCACTCTCCCCACTGCGCCACGCCGTCCCAGATTCCAATGATTCGCTAATCAATTTTTAACCTATATTGAAGTGAAGTGAAGTGAATTATATTTATATAGCGCTTTTCTCTAGTGACTCAAAGCGCTTTACATAGTGACACCCAATATCTAAGTTACATTTAAAGCAGTGTGGGTGGCACTGGGAGCAGGTGGGTAAAGTGTCTTGCCCAAGGACACAACGGCAGTGACTAGGATGGCGGAAGCGGGAATCGAACCTGCAACCCTCAAGTTGCTGGCACGGCCACTCGACCAACCGAGCTATTCAATTGAATAGACTGCAAAGACAAGATACTTAACATTCAAACTGTAAAACGTTGTTATTTTTTGCAAATATTAGCTGAAATATGTTTCAAGTGGCAAAAAAAGACTGAGAAAATTGAGGAATGCTCATCAAACACTCATACAAGCCGAATATTTTAAAAAGTATTTCCGTGAGAGCCATATAATATTTTATTCAAGACTGAATACAACTAAATCCATGCATTTTTAAGTAAGACCAACATTTTTAATGTATAATAGGTCTCTTAATCTTTTTAATAACGTTGTTATTCTGAAGCTAACCAACAATAAATAAAATACTTCTTACCATTAATGTGACTTCTTGAACAGGTGCGGTAGAAACCGGATGGATGGATTAAAATGCATGAGAATGTTTTATATTTTGAACGTTATTTTTAACACTGTGATTACCAGCGGAATTATTCATTACTTATCGTGTTAAGCAATGTCAGCTCAGATTTATCCGAGAGCCAGATGCAGTCATCTAGAGAACCACATCTGGCTCTAGAGCCATAGGTTCCCTACCCCTGCCACAGGTGAACAGACTCATTGGCAACAGGTGGGTGCCATGATTGGGTATGAAAGTAGCTTCTATAAAATGCTCAGTCATTCACAAACAAGGACGGGGAGAGGGTCACCACTTTGTGAACAAATGGGTGAGCAGATTGTTGAACAGTTTAAGAACAATATTTCTCAACGAGCTATTGCAAGGAGTTCAAGGATGTCACCATTTACGGTCTGTAATATCATCAAAAGGTTCAGAGAATCTGGAGAAATCACCGCGGTTAAGCCCGTGACCTTTGGTCCCTCAGGCAGTACTGCACCAAAAAATGACATCAGTGTGTAAAGGATATCACCACATGGGCTCAGGAACTCCTAGGACTCTTGTTCACGAGTGGGGGAAGAGTGGATCGTGAGATCGACAGGCGGATCGGTGCGGCGTCTTCAGTAATGCGGACGTTGTATCGATCCATTGTGGTAAAGAAGGAGCTGAGCCGGAAGGCAATGCTCTCAATTTACTGGTTGATCTACGTTCCCATCCTCACCTATGGTCATGAGCTTTGGGTCATGACCGAAAGGATAAGATCACGGGTACAAGCGGCCGAAATGAGTTTCCTCCGCCGTGTGGCGGGTCTCTCCCTTAGAGATAGGGTGAGAAGCTCTGGCATCCGGGAGGAACTCAAAGTAAAGCCGCTGCTCCTCCACATGGAGAGGAGCCAGATGAGGTGGTTCGGGCATCTGGTCAGGATGCCACCCGAACGCCTCCCTAGGGAGGTGTTTAGGGCACGTCCAGCTGGTAGGAGGCCACGGGTAAGACCCAGGACACGTTGGGAAGACTATGTCTCCCGGCTGGCCTGGGAACGCCTCGGGATCCCCCGGGAAGAGCTAGACGAAGTGGCTGGGGAGAGGGAAGTCTGGGCTTCCCTGCTTAGGCTGCTGCCCCCGCGACCCGACCTCGGATAAGCGGAAGATGATGGATGGATGGATGGATGGATGGGCTCAGGAACACTTCAGAAAACAGTAACTACAGTTCATCGCTACATCTCTAAGTCCAAGTTAAAACTCTACTATGCAAAGCCAAAACCATTTATCAACAACACCCAGAAATGTGTGCTGACGAGTCCACATTTCAAAATTTTTTGGGAAACTGTGGACGTTGTGTCCTCCGGAACAAAGGGCAAAAGAACCATCTGGATTGTTATAGGTGCAAAGTTGAAAAGCCAGCATGTGTGATGGTATGGGGGTGCATTAGTGCCCAAGGCATGGGTAACTTACACATCTGTGAAGGCACCATTAATGCTGAAAGGTCCATACAGGTTTTGAAGCAACATATGTTGGCATCCAAACATGTTGCAGGCATTAAATTCCAAATGAGCTAATATTTACCAAAAAAATAACGTTTTCCAGTTCGAACGTTGAACAGCTTATAAAAGCAGCTTCCATGAAATGCTCAGTCATTCACAAACAAGGACGGGGTGAAGGTCACCACTTTGTCAACCAATGCGTGAGAATATTGTCGAAAAGTTCAAGAACAACATTTCTCAACGAGCTATTGCAAGGAATTTAAGAATTTCATCATTTACGGTCTGTAATATCATCAAAAGGTTCAGAGGATCTGGAGACATCGCTGCACTTGGGCGTTTAAGCCCGTGACCTTTGATCCCTCAGACAGTACCGCACCAAAAAGTGACATCAGTGTGTAAAGGATATCATCACATGGGCTCAGGAACACTTCAGGAAACAGTAACTACAGTTCATCGCTACATCTGTAAGTGCAAGTTAAAACTCTACTATGCAAAGCCAAAACCATTTATCAACAACACCCAGAAATGTGTGCTGACGAGTCCACATTTCAAAAATTTTTGGGAAACTGTGGACGTTGTGTCCTCCGGAACAAAGGGCAAAAGAACCATCTGGATTATTATAGGCGCAAAGTTGAAAAGCCAGCATGTGTGATGGTATGGGGGTGTATTAGTGCCCAAGGCATGGGTAACTTACACTTCTGTGAAGGCACCATTAATGCTGAAAGTTACATTCAGGTTTTGAAGCAACATATGTTGTCATCCAAACATGTTGCAGGCATTAAATTCCAAATGAGTTAACATTTCCAAAAAAATAACGTTTTCCAGTTAGAACGCTGAACAGCTTAAGAACAACATTTCTCAACGAGCCATTGCAAGGATTTTACGGATTTCACCATTTACGGCCTGTAATATCATCAAAAGGTTCAGAGAATCTGGAGACATCGCTGCACTTGGACGTTTAAGCCCGTGACCTTTGATCCCTCAGGCAGTACCGCACCAAAAAGTGACATCAGTGTGTCAAGGATATCACCACATGGGCTCAGGAACACTTCAGAAAACAGTAACTACAGTTCATCGCTACATCTGTAAGTGCAAGTTAAAACTCTACTATGCAGGCATCAAATTCCAAATGAGCAAATATTTGCAAAAAAATAACGGGTTTCCAGTTCGAACATTGAGTATCTTGTCTTTGCAGTCCATTCAATTGAATATAGGTTATAAGGGATTTGAAAATCACTGACCCCGACGGGACAAGCGGTAGAAAATGGATGGATGGATGGATGTATTCTGTTTTTATTTACAATTTACACAACGTGCCAACTTCACTGGTTTTGGGGTTTGTATATAAATGGTTCCACTCTCTAGGACAGGGGTGTCAAAAGAATGGCCCGCAAACAGGTTTTATCCGGCCCGCGGGATGAGTTTGCTAAGTATAAAAATTTGCCGAATTTTTTGAATGATAGACCCAGCTGTTCCAAATGTGTCCACTAGATGTCGCAATAGCAATTCTTTGTATCTTTGTAGATGATGCTAAATATGTAAAAAAAAAAATAATAATAAACCACATGACGCTAGTACACCAGTCAAGGAAAATGAGCAAACTACGTAAACAACATCCTGTAATTTGATTTTCATACTATTTTTTTTATCTTGATAGATTGAAAATTAACACCAATAAGCCACACCGAAAAGGAATAAGCGGTAGGAAATGGATGGATGGAAGTTGACTGATGAACTTTATCACATAGTTTAATCAGAAAGTATAGATAACGACAAATAAAGATAGAATACTATTAATCAATCAATCAATGTTTATTTATATAGCCCCAAATCACAAATGTCTCAAAGGACTGCACAAATCATTACGACTACAACATCCTCGGAAGAACCCACAAAAGGGCAAGGAAAACTCACACCCAGTGGGCAGGGAGAATTCACATCCAGTGGGACGCCAGTGACAATGCTGACTATGAGAAACCTTGGAGAGGACCTCAGATGTGGGCAACCCCCCCCCTCTAGGGGACCGAAAGCAATGGATGTCGAGCGGGTCTAACATGATACTGTGAAAGTTCAATCCATAGTGGCTCCAAGACAGCAGTGAGAGTCCCGTCCACAGGAAACCATCTCAAGCGGATCAGCAGCGTAGAGATGTCCCCAACCGATACAGGCGAGCGGTCCATCCTGGGTCCCGACGAGCGGTCCATCCTGGGTCTCGACTCTGGACAGTCAGTACTTCATCCATGGTCATCGGACCGGACCCCCTCCACAAGGGAGGGGGGGACATAGGAGAAAGAAAAGAAGTGGCAGATCAACTGGTCTAAAAAGGAGGTCTATTTAAAGGCTAGAGTATACAGATGAGTTTTAAGATGAGACTTAAATGCTTCTACTGAGGTAGCATCTCGAACTGTTACCGGGAGGACATTCCAGAGTACTGGAGCCCGAACGGAAAACGCTCTATAGCCCGCAGACTTTTTTTGGGCTGATAGTTTATATATCAATGATGAAATATTAACATTGCAACACATGCCAATACGGCCGCTTTACTTTACTAAATTGCAATTTTAAATTTCCCGGGAGTTTCGTCCTGGAAACGTCGTGTAATGATGACGTGTACGCAAGACGTCACGGGTTTTTAGGAAGTATGAGCGCTGCACACACACACAGCTAAAAGTCGTCTGCTTTAACGGCATAATTATACAGTATTTTGGACATCTGTGTTGCTGAATCCTTTGCAATTTGTTCAATTAATATTGGAGAAGTCACAGTAGAAAGATGGAGTTGGGAAGCTTTAGCCTTTAGCCACACAAACACATGGTGATTCCTTGTTTAAAATTCCTGGAGGTGAAACTTTACTATGGATCAGAGCGGTCAAGCAAACATGAATCACGACGAAATGTCAACCAGCAGTTTTCGGTGAGAAAATTGTGGTAAAAAGTCGCTTCTTGCCGGAGAAAAGCTGAGCTTGTGCCGTCCATAAAGCTGCCGTCGACTCCCCTGAGACACTGCGCGTCAACGCCCGTGGACGTACACCTCCGACTATCAGGTACTATTTAACTCACTAAAACACTAGCAACACAATAGAAAGATAAGGGATTTCCCAGATTCATCCTAGTAAATGTGTCTAAAAACATTGGAATCCGTCCCAATGCAATCGCGTTTTTTTTTATTTTTACGTAGTTTTTTTTTTCTAGTCCGTCGCTATCAATATCCTCAAACACGAATCTCGCTCAAATTAATGGGGACATTGGCTTCAAGACATTGGCGTACACCTCCGACTATCAGGTACTATTTAACTCACTAAAACACTAGCAACACAATAGAAAGATAAGGGATTTCCCAGAATTATCCTAGTAAATGTGTCTAAAAACATCGGAATCCGTCCCAATGCAATCGCGCTTTTTTTTAATTTGTACTTATTTTTTTTAAATATTTTTTTTTTTTTTGTAGTCCGTCGCTATCAATATCCTCAAACACGAATCTCGCTCAAATTAATGGGGACATTGGCGTCAAGACATTGGCGTACACCTCCGACTATCAGGTACTATTTAACTCACTAAAACACTAGCAACACAATAGAAAGATAAGGGATTTCCCAGAATTATCCTAGTAAATGTGTCTAAAAACATCGGAATCCGTCCCAATGCAATCGCGTTTTTTTTTATTTTTTTTTTTTATATTTTTTTTTTTCTAGTCCGTCGCTATCAATATCCTCAAACACAAATCTCGCTCAAATTAATGGGGAAATTGTTGTTTCCTCGGTCCGAATAGCACTTTTTGTTGGAGGCTCCCATTAAAAACAATGTGAATATGTGAGTAGCCATCACACATGTGACGTCATCGTCTGCTACTTCCGGTAGAGGCAGGGCTTTTCTCTCAGCACCGAAAGTTGCGAACTTTATGGTGGATGTTCTCTACTAAATCGTTTCAGCAAAAATATGGCAATATCGCCAAATGATCGAGTATGACACATAGAATGGACCTGCTATCCCCGTTTAAATAAGAACATCTCATTTTAGTTGGCCTTTAAGTGTAAAAACAACCAACAACGTTATGATTCGTACATTTTCAGAATGTGCTTGTTCTATTTTTAAACAAAGAAAACGATCCGAAGTTATCTTTATTTTTAAGTTATCGTGCCATGATTATATCGGTGCGGCCCACTTTAGATACAGTATTCAATATTTGATTACATATACATTGTACAGTAGTATTTTTTGCAACTGCGGTGTATTTTTTAAATTTTTATTTTATTTCTTTCACCCACATCTGTGGTCCTCTCCAAGGTTTCTCATCCCACTGGGTTGTGAGTTTTTCCTTTTTTCCTTGCACTTATGTGGGATCTGAACTGAGGATGTTTTTGTGACTTGTGATTGAGGGCTATATAAATAAACATTGATTGATTGATAGGGGGTTAGAAGGTTAGATTTCCAATCCAAGGGGATTTCATTTGAATTTAGAGTAAGGTTAAAAATGTGAGTCAGCGGTCCAGCTATAATTTCAGCTGCCAACTTTAAGAAGAGTGGCTCAAACTTATCTGAGCCAGCTGACTTTCTAAGTTTAAGTTGTACCATATGTCCCGGCAAGAAATCTGCGTTCAAAGGACTCCGGCTTATTAGTGATTCCCAAAGCCCAAAAAAAGTCTGCGGGCTATTGAGCGTTTTCATTTCGGGCTCCAGTACTCTGGAATGCCCTCCCGGTAAAAGTTTGCGATGCCACCTCAGTAGAAGCATTTAAGTCTCACCTTAAAACTCATTTGTATACTGTAGCCTTTAAATAGACTCCCTTTTTAGACCAGTTGATCTGCCGTTTCTTTTCTTTTTCTTCTATGTCCCACTCTCCCTTGTGGAGGGGGTCCGGTCCGATCCGGTGGCCATGTACTGCTTGCCTGTGTATCGGCTGGGGACATCTCTGCGCTGCTGATCCGCCTCCGCTTGGGATGGTTTCCTGCTGGCTCCGCTGTGAACGGGACTCTCGCTGCTGTGTTGGATCCGCTTTGGACTGGACTCTCGCGACTGTGTTGGATCCATTATGGATTGAACTTTCACAGTATCATGTTAGACCCGCTCAACATCCATTGCTTTCCTCCTCTCCAAGGTTCTCATAGTCATCATTGTCACCGACGTCCCACTGGGTGTGAGTTTTTCCTTGCCCTTATGTGGGCCTACCGAGGATGTCGTAGTGGTTTGTGCAGCCCTTTGAGACACTAGTGATTTAGGGCTATATAAGTAAACATTGATTGCTTGATTGATTGAAGTTGCTTTAGAGCGCCCATGACCTCTGTTGTGGTAAAGGGCGTACAGTTAAAAACCTTTTTATTTTCAACGGCTCTTTAGAGGAAGGTGTAGTTTCTATACAAACAAAATATTATGTAAATCAGGGGTCACCAACCTTTTTGAAACCAAGAGCTACTTCTTGGGTACTGATTAATGCAAAGGGCTACCAGTTTGATACACACTTAAATAAATTGCCAGAAATAGCCAATTTGCTTAATTGACCTTTAATAAATAAATCTATATATATATATTTAAAAAATGGGTATTTCTTTCTGTCATTTTGTCGGACATTTTTTTTTCCTTTTACGGAAGGTTTTTTGTAGAGAATAAATTATGAAAAAAAAACACTTAATTGAACGGTTTAAAACAGGAGAAAACACGAAAAAAAAAGGAAAATAGAATTCTGAAAATGAGTTTATCTTCAATTTCGACTCTTAAAAATTAAAATTTCAACCCAAAAAAATGAAGAGAAAAACTAGCTCATTCGAATCTTTTGGAAAAAAAATTTAAAAATAATTTATGGAACATCATTAGTCATTTTTCCTGATTTAGATTAATTTTGATGACATGTTTTAATTAAGTTAAACTCCACTTTGAAATAAGATTTAAATTTGATTAGAAAGATTTTCTAGATTTGCCAGAATAATTTTTTGGAATTTTAATCATAACTTTGAAGAAATACTTTGTCGAAAAAACAGAAGCTAAAATGAAGAATTAAATTAATTATTCTTTACAATAAAAAAAATAAATACTTGAACATTGATTGAAATTGTCAGGAAAGAAAAGGAAGGCATTTAAAAGGTAAAAAGGTATATGTGTTTAAAAATCCTAAAATCATTTTTAAGGTTGTATTTTTTCTCTAAAATTGTCTTTCTGAAAGTTATAAGAAGCAAAGTAAAAAAAAATAAAAAATGAATGTATTCAAACAAGTGAAGAACAAGTCTTTGAAATATTTTCTTGGATTTTCAAATTCTATTTGAGTTTTGTCTCTCGTATGTCCATCAAAGCGAGACCAGCTTGCTCGTAAATAAATAAAATTTAAAAAATAGAGGCAGCTCACTGGTAAGTGCTGCTATTTGAGCTATTTTTAGAACGGGCCAGCGGGCGACTCATCTGGTCCTTACGGGCGACCTGGTGCCCCCTGATATAAAATACTTTACTGACAGACCAAATCGAGCATTGATTGATTGTTTTGATACATTTTGCACGAATGTGTGCAAGAAAGTGTACAAAAAAACCTTTCGCTCAGCCACTTGTTCTTCCTCCTGCATATTTTCCTCCCAAAATATGATTCCACCCCACCATCCTTTTCAGCCAATTGCCCTCACTTCCCCTCCGTGTTCCTTTGAAATCTCATGTTCCCCCCCTCTTTCATACTGGAACACTTTGATTTTGAATATGTTGCAGCTTCCCCTCTCCTATTCTAAATAGAGCCTCTCCCCGCCTGGGAGCTCACAGCTTGTGATTTATTTTTTTTGTGTGTGTTTAGACAATCATCAATCAATCAATCAATCAATGTTTATTTATATAGCCCCAAATCACAAATGTCTCAAAGGACTGCACAAATCATTACGACTACAACATCCTCGGAAGAACCCACAAAAGGGCAAGGAAAACTCACACCCAGTGGGCAGGGAGAATTCACATCCAGTGGGACGCCAGTGACAATGCTGACTATGAGAAACCTTGGAGAGGACCTCAGATGTGGGCAACCCCCCCCCCTCTAGGGGACCGAAAGCAATGGATGTCGAGCGGGTCTAACATGATGCTGTGAAAGTTCAATCCATAGTGGCTCCAAGACAGCAGCGAGAGTCCCGTCCACAGGAAACCATCTCAGGCGGATCAGCAGCGTAGAGATGTCCCCAACCGATACAGGCGAGCGGTCCATCCTGGGTCCCGGCGAGCGGTCCATCCTGGGTCTCGACTCTGGACAGCCAGTACTTCATCCATGGTCATCGGACCGGACCCCCTCCACAAGGGAGGGGGGAGACATAGGAGAAAGAAAAGAAGCGGCAGATCAACTGGTCTAAAAAGGAGGTCTATTTAAAGGCTAGAGTATACAGATGAGTTTTAAGGTGAGACTTAAATGCTTCTACTGAGGTGGCATCTCGATAATCTATCTGGACTCGATCAATCAATCAATCAATGTGTATTTATATAGCCCCAAATCACAAATGTCTCAAAGGACTGCACAAATCATTACGACTACAACATCCTCGGAAGAACCCACAAAAGGGCAAGGAAAACTCACACCCAGTGGGCAGGGAGAATTCACATCCAGTGGGACGCCAGTGACAATGCTGACTATGAGAAACCTTGGAGAGGACCTCAGATGTGGGCAACCCCCCCCCCCCCTCTAGGGGACCGAAAGCAATGGATGTCGAGCGGGTCTAACATGATACTGTGAAAGTTCAATCCATAGTGGCTCCAAGACAGCAGCGAGAGTCCCGTCCACAGGAAACCATCTCAAGCGGATCAGCAGCGTAGAGATGTCCCCAACCGATACAGGCGAGCGGTCCATCCTGGGTCTCGACTCTGGACAGCCAGTACTTCATCCATGGTCATCGGACCGGACCCCCTCCACAAGGGAGGGGGGGACATAGGAGAAAGAAAAGAAGCGGCAGATCAACTGGTCTAAAAAGGAGGTTTATTTAAAGGCTAGAGTATACAGATGAGTTTTAAGGTGAGACTTAAATGCTTGTACTGAGGTAGCATCTCGAACTGTTACCGGGAGGGCATTCCAGAGTACTGGAGCCCGAACGGAAAACGCTCTATAGCCCGCAGACTTTTTTTGAGCTCTAGGAATCACTAATAAGCCGGAGTCTTTTGAACGCAGATTTCTCACCGGGACATATAGGCAAGATAGGATGGAGCTAGACCGTGTAGTATTTTATACGTAATTAGTAGACAAGGACAAAAATGAGGAAAATCCCTGTTTGTTTTATGGCTTTACAGCCATGACATGATGATGATGGCGGTGATGAGAGAGAGGAATGAGGGGTATTAAGGGGGTGTTGAGATCAAGGTCTTCCTTTTTCGCCGCGTTCAGTCGTCTCCTTTTATCGCAAAGGTAGTGGAGGAGGAGGAAGAAGGACACGGGGTTGCATGCAAATGTATCATCGGTCACGCAGCTTTCAAGAGAGGATGCTTCATTTCTTTGCTGGCAACAGTACTGTAAATATTTATTATCTTATTGTCCATTGTGAGCAAAACGGGGTGCTGAATTTCCCCCAGGGATCAAAAAAGTACTTTTTATTCTATTCTATTCTATTCTATATACGGCTTTTCATTTTTTTGCGGCTTCAGGCTGATTGGTTTTTTTGGTCCAATATCAATCAATCAATCAATGTTTACTTATATAGCCCTAAATCACTAGTGTCTCAAAGGGCTGCACAAATCACAACGACATCCTCGGTAGGCCCACATAAGGGCAAGGAAAACTCACACCCAGTGGGACGTCCACTGACCAACACGCCGGATTGTAGTCAGCTGGAGGCGTGTCTTAATGAAATTAAACAATGGATGTCCGCTAACTTTTTTGCAACTCAACGCCAAAAAAACGGAAATGCTGATTATCGGTCCTGCTAGACACCGATCTCTATTTAATAATACAACTAGTGTCTCAAAGGGCTGCACAAACCACTACGACATCCTCGGTAGGCCCACATAAGGGCAAGGAAAACTCACACCCAGTGGGACGTCCACTGACCAACACGCCGGATTGTAGTCAGCTGGAGGCGTGTCTTAATGAAATTAAACAATGGATGTCCGCTAACTTTTTTGCAACTCAACGCCAAAAAAACGGAAATGCTGATTATCGGTCCTGCTAGACACCGATCTCTATTTAATAATACAACTAGTGTCTCAAAGGGCTGCACAAACCACAACACAAACCACGACGACATCCTCGGTAGGCCCACATAAGGGCAAGGAAAACTCACACTCAGTGGGACGTCGGTGACAATGATGACTATGAGAACCTTGGAGAGGAGGTCTAACATGATACTGTGAAAGTTCAATCCACAATGGATCCAACACAGTCGCGAGAGTCCAGTCCAAAGCGGATCCAACACAGCAGCGAGAGTCCCGTTCACCGCGGAGCCAGCAGGAAACCATCCCAAGCGGAGGCGGATCAGCAGCGCAGAGATGTCCCCAGCCGATACACAGGCAAGCAGTACATGGCCACCGGATCGGACCGGACCCCCTCCACAAAGGAGAGTGGGACATAGAAGAAAAAGAAAAGAAACGGCAGATCAACTGGTCTAAAAAGGGAGTCTATTTAAAGGCTAGAGTATAGAAATGAGTTTTAAGGTGAGACTTAAATGCTTCTACTGAGGTGGCATCTCGGCTGGACAAGCCACGACGACACCCTCGGTTCAGAGCCCGCATAAGGGCAAGGAAAAACTCACAACCCGGTGGGATGTCAATGTGAATGACGATGAGAAACTTGTGACAATCCAGTCCAGGGGTGGGCATTACGTCGATCTCGGAGGGTGTGTCAGTCGATCTCAAGCCAGGCATTAAAAAATGTACATAAAAATGAGCAATCATCAATCATACCAAGACTTCACTTTCGTCAGTTGTTTGACATTCTCGGCACCCGAGGATCTTGTGAGATGACGCTGGCTGCTGCGAGCTCATATTTAAGAAAAAAAATCACTAACAGGGCGGACGCAGAGAAACACATTTTATTTCTAGAGACTCCGTACCTACTGTCAAAACTCTAAAGACCGACTGCACACTTCCTGTCTTCACCATAAAAGACCTGTTTCATCCTGCCTGTGCTAACAAAATAAGAGTCTCAGAAAGCTAGCGTGCACAAGCTAGCAAGCTACGGAGTTTGATGCCAATGTATTTCTCCCCCGCCCTCAGCGACCGCTCCCTCTCCTCGCTCGCCCACACACTCACCTGCTGCCAGACATTAAAGGGCCACACACATATGCTACTCTCATAACAAAGTGTTTAAAAACCAGTATGCAAGTTGGACAAATGAGATGCCAAATCCAACCACTTTCATGTGGTATTGGACAGAAAGGAAGACTTTTTTTCTCCTCCATTTGAAAATGCGGACGTTATCATCATTACTGTCTGATTCCAATCAATGCAAGTCATCAGAATCAGGTAATACACCAACATATATTCTTGTCTTCATGAAAGAAAGGAATCTATGTGTGTTAAACATGCTTGTATTATCATTAAACACATTTAACTTGTTAACAAAAATGTCTCTTTCATAAATAAATAAATATAAATTATAAATAAGAATGAGGTAGATCTCCTCGAGTTGGTCAATTGAAAAGTAGCTCGCCTGCAGAAAAAGTGTGAGCGCCCCTGATCCAGTCCATAGTGAACGTTTTGGGTTGCCGACCCCTGATCCAGCAAAATGCAAAAACCTTCTCCTATTTCATGGGTGTCAAAATTTGGCCCGCCACGTAATTTCATTTAGCCCTTGAGGTAATATCAAATGAACATTAGAGCTGGCCCACCGGTATTAAACAGTGGATGTGCCGCTGTAACACCGCGTTCACCGCTAATATTCATACTTGCCAACCGTCCGGATTTTCCCGGGAAACTTCCGGAGTTCAGTGCCCCTCCCGAAAATCTCCCCGGGCAACCATTCTCCCGAATATCTCCCGATTTCCACCCGGACAACAATATTGGGGGCCGTGCCTTAAAGGGCAACATTATCACCAAACCTATGTAAGCGTCAATATATACCTTGATGGTGCAGAAAAAAGACCATATATTTTTTTAACTGATTTCCGAACTCTAAATGGGTGAATTTTGGCGAATTAAACGCCTTTCTGTTTATCGCTCTGGAGGGGATGACGTCAGAATGTGACGTCGCCGAGGTAACACACCCGCCATTTTCATTTTCAACACATTGCAAACATTGGGTCTCAGCTCTGTTATTTTCTGTTTTTCGACTATTTTTTGGAACCTTGGAGACATCATGCCTCGTCGGTGTGTTGTCGGAGGGTGTAACAACACTAACAGGGAGGGATTCAAGTTGCACCACTGGCAAGAAATATGCCGCCAGACCCCCATTGAATGTGCCAGAGTGTCTCCACATTTGACCGGCGATGCTAAGACAGACATGGCACAGAGATGTATGGATAACCTGCAGATGCATTTGAAACGATAGTCAACGACATCACAAAGGTGAGTTTTGTTGATGTTGACTGCCAGCTAATCGATGCTAACATGCTATTTACCGGCGGTGCTAAAGCAGACATGGCACAGAGATGTATGGATAACCTGCAGATGCATTTGCAACTATATTACGTTTCCTTCCGCCCACATTTAATGCGAAACAAACACTTACCAATCGACGGATTTAAGTTGCTCCAGTGTCACAAGATGCGAAAGTCCTGATCGTTTGGTCCGCACATTTTACCGGCGATGCTAACGCAGCTATTCGGCCATGCTATGGCTCTGAATAGCGTCAATAGCTATTCGCTCAATAGCTTCAGTTTCTTCTTCAATACTTTCATACTCCAACCATCTGTTTCAATACATGCGTAATCTGTTGAATCGCTTAAGTCGCTGAAATCCGAGTTTGAATCCGAGCTAATGTCGCTATATCTTGCTGTGGTATTCGCCATTGTTTGTTTACATTGGCAGCACTGTGTGACGTCACAGGGAAATGGCCAGTGTCTTCGCAGAGAGCCGAAAATAAGGCACTTTCAAGCTTTAGGGATATTTCGAGACCGGTAAAATTTTGAGAAAAACTTCAAAAAATACAACAAGCCACTGGGAACTGATTTTTATTGTTTTTAACCCTTTTGAAATTGTGATAATGTTCCCCTTTAAAGGCACTGCCTTTAACGTTCTCTAAAACCTGTCGTCACGTTTGCTTATCCTCCATACAAACAGCTTCATAATGTAACCGGCTTATACAAACTCATAAGTGAATGCATTGCATACTTGGTCAACAGCCATACAGGTCACACTGAGGGTGGCCGTATAAACAACTTTAACACTGTTACAAATATGCGCCACACTGTGAACCCACATCAAACAAGAATGACAAACACATTTCGGGAGAATATCTGTACTGTAACACAACAAAACAAATACCCAGGATCCCTTGCCGCACTAACTCTTCAGGGACACTACAATACACGCTACCACCTAAAAGGTTAATTTGTTCAACCTTGGCCCGCGGCTTTGTTCAGTTTTAAATTTTGGCCCGCACTGTATTTGAGTTTGACACCCCTGTTCTATGTTGTCCAACAACAGACAGCGTTAAAATGTATTAATGTTAATAATAAAGCTGCAAATAAGTAAACTCTAAAACAATCTAATTGTGGGCCACACACTTTTTAATACGATTTAAAAAAAGATAATCTTGGGTGAAATATGAGATGTTTTGAGATATAACTAAGAAAGAAAAAACATCTATATATAGGGGCGGTATAGCTCAGTTGGTAGAGTGGCCGTGCCAGCAACTTGAGGGTTGCAGGTTCGATTCCCGCTTCCGCCATCCTAGTCACTGCCGTTGTGTCCTTGGGCAAGACACTTTACACACGTGCTCCCAGTACCACCCACACTGGTTTAAATGTAACTTAGATATTGGGTGTCACTATGTAAAGCGCTTTGAGTCACTAGAGAAAAGCGCTATGTAAATATAATTCACTTCACTTATAGATGTACATGTTTGCAGTCCACCACTACCCTAAAAATGGATCACCTTAAGTGGCCCAAGTCTCAATAAGCCCTTTGACTCAGTTAAGCGTCTTGCAGAAGGCTGAAAACAACCTCTGCTCATTCTGTCTCATCTTACACCGACCTTATTGCTACTCAGCCGGGACATTTTTTTTAAATGCACGATAACAAATCATCTGACACATTCCCAGCACCTTCTTAGGGAGGGCCAAATGGAACATTTTTAAATAAATTCCATCCATCGATCTTAGTCTGCTTATCCGAGGTCAGGTCGCGGGGGCAGCAGCCTAAGCAGAGAAGCCCAGACTTTCTTCTCCCCAACAATTTTTGTCCAGCTCCTCCCGGGGGATCCCGAGGCGTTCCCAGGCCAGCTGGGAGACATAGTCTTCCCAACGTGTCCTGGGTCTTCCCAGTGGCCTCCTACCGGTTGGACGTGTCCTAAACACCTCCCTCGGGAGGCGTTCGGGTGGCATCCTGACCAGATGCCCGAACCACCTCATCTGGCTCCTCTCGATGTGGAGGAGCAGCGGCTTTAGTTTGAGTTCCTCCCGGATGGCAGAGCTTCTCACCCTATCTCTCGGAAACTCATTTGGGCCGCTTGTACCCGTGATCTTATCCTTTCGGTCATGACCCAAAGCTCATGACCATAGGTGAGGATGGGAACGTAGAACGACCGGTAAATTGAGAGCTTTGCCTTCCGGCTCAGCTCCTTCTTCACCACAACGGATCGGTACAACGTCCGCATTACTGAAGACGCCGCACCGATCCGCCTGTCGATCTCACGATCCACTCTTCCCCCACTCGTGAACAAGACTCCTAGGTACTTGAACTCCTCCACTTGGGGCAGGGTCTCCTCCCCAACCCGGAGATGGCACTCCACCCTTTTCCGGGCGAGAACCATGGACTCGGACTTGGAGGTGCTGAATCCCATCCCGGTCGCTTCACACTCGGCTGCGAACCGATCCAGTGAGAGCTGAAGATCCCGGTCAGATGAAGCCATCAGGACCACATCATCTGCAAAAAGCAGAGACCTAATCCTGCGGTCACCAAACCAGAACCCCTCAACACCTTGACTGCGCCTAGAAATTCTGTCCATAAAAGTTATGAACAGAATGGGTGACAAAGGACAGCCTTGGTGGAGTCCAACCCTCACTGGAAATGTGTTCGACTTACTGCCGGCGATGCGGACCAAGCTCTGACTGATCCTACTGTGACCAGACCGCCGCAATCAGTCCCCATACCACATATTCTCTGAGCACACCCCACAGGTCCAATGCCTTCTCCAAGTCCACAAAGCACATGTAGACTGGCTGGGCAAAAGTCCATGCACCCTCAAGAACCCTGCCGAGATAAATGATTAATGTTAATTGTCATTTTGTGTTATTAAATGTCATCACTTTGATGCAAAATTGTATGTGTTTAAACCAGGGGTGTCAAACTCAAACACAGAGTGGGCCAAAATTTAAAACTGAACAAAGCCGCGGGCCAAGGTTGAACAAATGAACCTTTTAATAGGGACCCAAACAACTTTTGCATTGAATACTAATCAAGCAAGGCTTATATAACTTTATAATCACATACAAAATCGAGTTTCAAATTATAATTAGGAGTAAAATATATCAATGGCATATCAAATAAAATGTAAATAAAAATTGGGGGAGCGGAGTTTGGTGGAAGCGGGGGTGTATATTGTAGCGTCCCGGAAGAGATAGTGCTGCAAGGGGTTCTGGGTGTTTCTTCTGTTGAGTTTATGTTGTGCTACCGTGCGGATGTTCTCCCGAAATGTGTTTGTCATTATTGTTTGGTGTGGCTTCACGGTGTGGCGCATATATGTAAAAGTGTAAAGTTGTTTATACGGCCACCCTCAGTGTGACCCTTATGGCTGTTGATCAAGTATGCCTTGCATTCACTTGCGTGGGTTAAAGCAGCATATATTACGTGACTGGGCCGGCACGTTGTTTGTATGGAGGAAAAGCGGACGTGACGACAGGCTGTAGAGGACGCTAAAGGCAGTGCCTTCAAGGCACGCCCCCAATATTGTTGTCCGGGTGGAAATCGGGAGAAATTCAGAAGAATGGTTACCCCGGGAGATTTTGGGGAGGGGCACTAAACTCTGGGAGTCTACGGGGAAAATCGTGAGGGTTGGCAAGTATGAGTATCAGCGGTGAATGCAGTGTTACAGAGGCATTGCCGCTGTATAATAGCGGCGGGCCAGCTCTAATCTTAGATATTACCTCAAGGGCCAAATGAAATTACACGGCGGGCCAAATTTGGCCCGGGGGCGAGAGTTTGACACCCATGATTTAAAGCAGTGGTCCCCAACCTTTTAGTATCCGCGGACCGGTCAACGCTTAATGATTTGTCCCGCGGACCTTTTTTTTTTCTTTGTCATGAAAAAGGGACGTTTTTGTCATGAAAAAGGGAAGTTGTTGTGGTTGGTGCACTAATTGTAAGAGTATATTGTGTTTTTTATGTTGATTTAATAAAAAAAAATATATATATATATATTTTTTTTAATAAAAATTAATAAAAAGTTATTCTGCGGCCTAGTACCAATCGGGCCACGGCCCGGTGGTTGGGGACCGCTGTTTTAAAGAATAATACCCACCCACTAACTTTGATAGAGGAAATAAATTCATGAAGCGCTGACATGAGGGCCAACTTTTTATAAATACACGTTTACTTACTTAAATCAAGCATGAATTGAATCAATAAATACATCATTAGGTGGTTGAATAGTGAAATAATGAAATCAATTACATGTTTTATTTATCGATGACATCAGTGGCCTCGTGGTTAAAGCCGGGGTGTCCAAACTTTTTCCACTGAGGGCCGCAGACTGAAAAATCACAGCAAGCGGGGGCCATTTTGACATTTTTTTATATTAAAAAATAATAAAATATATGTATAACCAATATTCATTTTGGCCTCCACTCAATCTTGACCCCAAAGGGTTTTGGTCAAAAAAAATATAAAAAATGTGTCATTATTCAATTTAAATTTTGTTTTATTATTATTCAAGTTTTAAATCTCCAGATCAACATTAGGTCCATCTGTCAATATAATGATTTTAAAGATTTAAGTTGTATGCTCTTTTTGTCAAAGAAAACCCTGTTTTTTGATGGAAAACAAATACAAAATATGCAACATTATCACTCAATATTTTTTTCATTGGAATATTTGAGATTATATAATAATTGGAGCATTAAAAGGTTAATAACTCATAACACCATTGATTTTAATTCATTATTATTTTTTTGAACAATGACACTTAAAAACAAATCACACTAAAATTATTGGGGATCCAGAAGGGTCCTACTCATTAAAGTTTTATAAAATAAATTATACATTTTTTTACTGTTTACTTTTAACACAATAATCTCAAGATCAACGTCAGATCTATCCGTAAATTATAAGTTTTATTGTTGTTTGTTTGTTCATTTTAGGCCCTTCTTTAAATAAAAACAGCTCAGTTTTTATATGGCAATTACAAAATATGCAACATTTTCCCCCAAAAAATATCTGAAAGTGGAAAATTTAACGTGACGTAATTGGAGCCTTGAATATGTCAATAATTCATAATGATGTTTTGATTCATTAGTATTTTTTAAAGAAAGAAACAGCCTGCATGGCAGCTTTGTGTTGCTAGAGTAAACATTGCAACATTTTCTCGTTACATTTCAAACGTTTGCTCCTAATTTTTAAGTTTTAAAAATGTTTCAATCGTATTTTTAAAATGTGCCGTGGGGCCGTTAAAAAAATTACCTGCGGGCCGCAATTTGGACACCCATGGGCTAGAACAGGGGTCAGGAACATTTTTGGCTGAGAGAGCCATCAAAGCCAGATATTTCAAAATGTATTTTTTTAACACTGAATACAACTAAATGCGTGCATTTTTAAGTAAGACCAACATTTTTAGAGTATAATAAGTCTCTTATTATTTTTAACAACATTTGTATTCTAAAGCTAACCAATAATAGATATAATACTTCTTACCATTAATGCAACTTCTTGAACAGGTGCGATAGAAAATGGATGGTTGGATTAAAATGCATTAGAATGTTTTAAAATTTGAACCTTATTTTTAACACTGTGATTACCAGCGGAATTATTCATTACTTATCGTGTTAAGCAATGTCAGCTAAGATTTATCTGAGAGCCAGATGCAGTCATCAAAAGAGCCACATCTGGCTCTAGAGCCATAGGTTCCCTAACCCTGGGCTAGAGTGTCCACCCTGAGATCGGTCGGTTGTGAGTTCAAACCATACTAAAAGACTGTTAAAATGGGACCCTTTACCTCCCTGCTTGACACTCAGCATCAAAGGTTGGAATTGGGGGTTAAATCACAAAAAATGATTCCCGGGTGCGGCCACAGCTGCTGCTCACTGCTCCCCTCACCTCCAAGGGGGTGATGGGTCAAATGCAGAGAATAATTTTGCCACACCTAGCGTGTTTGACTATCATTGGTACATTAACTTTTATATTCAAGTAAGTATCTAAATATAAAATGCTGTCCCATTTGGCCCCAAATACACATGGTAGTAAAACAGAGATATGGTACCAGTGCTGTTGTAATGAGTTCGGGGTGGGGTCGGACACATCTGTCATCAGAACCAGCAGCCCAAAGGTCACGGGGAGTTTTCACAGTAAACAGCTTGCAGACTTTTAAGTGCTGGTCACTGATTGAACACCAGTGTTGTCTGCAAAAGATGAAAAACGTTTGGGGAATAGACCATTGACTCTTAATGTACAGGGGAAGGCTTTTGAAAAATGGAAGACATCAGCGACACTTGACATGGTCTACACACGCCATCCAGCGGCCACACATGGTAACTGCACACTTTCTGCTTTCTTGACACCACAACAGCGAAACTGGTTTCAACCACCGTTTTATTTAGCATAATTTAATGTCATATCTCACTGTTAGTTCATTTATACAAATATGCTTTGTTATATATAAAACAATTACAGATTTCTACAGATCAAGTTCCCAGTGTAAAAGCGTACGGCTCTGGGACAACAGACAACAAGAGAGCCCACAGGGTTTATGTTCCACTTCCATCGTATTGTTTCGAGTGAAATCAGGACACGTTCAAGGGTGAGGAAGGGAACAAAATGACCACAGTTTGTGTAATTGTGCACCTACATTCAACACTATGCACTTCCATGCACATTGGTTCAGCCCTTTCAAATGTTATTGCGCTTTTGTTATTATTACAGGCCGCAATAAACTCATTCAGTACAAGTCAAAAAGTTATATTACTGGCAGCGTGAAGCTAAAGAAACCAAGCACTTATTGCTAAAAACATATCAACTGGGAAGGCACCTTTCACCGAAGCAGTCCCTGCAGCTAGCGATTAAAACCACAACGCGTTAGGAACTGTGGCCGCGCGTTGACATGTCAGTTTTGCAGCCGTGTTTTATAGAGTTCTGCAATGTGCTTACTGACAGGAAGAAAGTAAGGCTCGACTTGACAAACGTGAAATTCATAGCTTGGCGGGGAGCTGCATTTAAACGCTCTTGTGGTATTGAAATGACAACATTTGGGGTCGACAAAATAGCACCGCCGAGGCTTTTGGTTTGGATAAGGCATGTGGGGTTAGGCAAAAAGGCTCCCTTCCGTCAATCCGGACAGTTAAAACGCTGTAGAAAAATATACTTAGCAACAGCAATGACTGCTTTTTTTTTTTGTCTTATTCAATAAGGGGATTATTTGTAACGAAATACATGGAAAGAAATAGACAAGAACTAGAACGAGCCAGTTAAACCGTGTTCTAGTATTACAGGATACATACTGGGTCAAATATGCAGTGGTCATATTTAATGTGGTGCAAGAGAGAGCGAGATCATTGACAATAACAATCTAATAAACAGAGGATATTACAAAATATATTCAACTTTGGCCACATAGTAGATTAAAACCGTTTGAGTCGATTCAACATTTCCTGATTTGAAAATACAGTCTGTGATTCCAAGAGGGAGGAGCACGATAATCGATTAATCGCGTCATTGAAGCAACTGAGTGCACTACTTGGCTGCGACCAGCAGAGGCACTGTGGAGTCACTGGTTTGCGGTCCAAAGAAACAACTATGGGAAGTTGAGCTAAATATGTGCATACCTCCACTTATGGCAACGCCTCAGGGAAGCTTTCATCTTTTTAGGCAAACAGAAGCCCGGAACAATCTTCCCATGTCGATACAATCCTTAACTCTGCCAAAATCAATCAAGAAAACCTTGCCGAATGTTCATCTCAGGAGTTTCAGGTGTCAAGGTCAGTCCGAGGCATATTTTAAATAGACGAGCTGCAATACAACCTATTCGGTCAGTTGCAATTTGGTTTAATTTGGCTTAAAAGACGCATGGTCGGCTGATTTTAATGAGACGGGCTTATCTTGAAAAGGCCCGCTGGCTCTTCCATGCGTGGGCGGCGGGATGGACATCTCAAACACGCCACACTGAGCAGCGAGCTCAACGCTAATCCGCGCAAACTGGTGATGCGCCGGGAACTGGCCCTTGTCTGGGGGTTGTCGCGCCTTCTCCGGACTCAAGCTGCTTGAAATTGAAAATCTGCTCGGCTACTACTCGCCGACTAAACGGCAGATGTCACAAAGCAGTTGCTCGACACTCGCCAGATGCAAAAACCTAAGTGAAGAGTATGAGGTAGTCACTATTTCTCCACCTAAACAACAGTAGATCTCTCCAGTCAAACAGTTCAGCTTGGTTTAGATGGAATTATGGCTTGTGACAACCATTATCAGCATTCTTATCAAGGCGAAGCAGAAAAGCTATACATCTAGAACATGTGTAACAAGTGAAGAAAGTGTAAATACCAAAATTTTAAATGTAAGACAAAATAAGAGATTTGCTTTGTTTTTTCTCGCCCCCATTCTGGCAGTCACTTTGGTGATGATGGCATTAGGGTGAAGTCCTCCTGAGGATAAATAAGGAGCTGATAAAGACGTCAAAACTGCTTGGAAGCAGCCAGGAAGTGACTGCTTTCAGTCATCCGTTGCATCCGTGGAACTCCAATAGCACCCCTCCGCAATCCAAATCCGGGAATCCTCATTACAAAAGCACGCATTTCTTGGCATTCTTTTTTGTGACGGGGTACAACACCGCTCTCACCGCCTCTGCAAACACCTCCCGGACGCCTTCCTGCAGCAGCGCGGAACACTCCATGTATTTGACAGCCCCGATTTGCTTGGCGAGGGCATTGCCCTGTTGCTGGGTCGTGGGCGCCAACCCTTGCTCCTTCAGCTTCTTGGTCGTCTCCACGTCGCCCCTCAGGTCCCTCTTGGTGCCCACCAACAGGATGGGCACATTGGGGCAGTGGTGGGACACCTCCGGGTGCCATTTGTGCCGGACGTTGGCGTGAGAGGAGGGACTGCCGATGGAAAAGCAGATGATGAATACGTTGGTTTGGGGATAGGAGAGAGTACGCAAGCGGTCGTACTCCTCCTGGCCAGCTGTGTCCCACAGATTGAGGCTGACAGTGCGGCCATCCACGCTCATCTGAGCGCTGTAGTTGTCAAACACTGTTGGAATGTATTCTTCTGGGAAGGCATTTGTGGTGTACGAGATGAGTAGGCAGGTTTTCCCCACTGCCCCATCGCCAACAACCACACACTTTATGGTCTGCATCCTGCCAACGACCACTGGGGCTGCAGCACCTGCAAACAAACAAGGGCACCTAGGTAACCCCAAATTAAATGATTTCATTTCATAATTCCGTCATAAACACTACAATGGAACTATTAAAAGTACCCTACGAATCACTCCGTAAACAGATAGATTCACCCGGTCACAACATTAGGTACACCTGCACACTTGATGGCTTCAGAGAAAAAACTTAAAATGCTTTTAATGTCTGTGCACATGCCATGATTAGATGAAAATAATACTTCATCTTGCTTTTCGGTATTTTCTTATAGCCTGAAGTAGAACTGACAGCTTGACCTAAAGAGGTCAAAATATGATGATATAATTTCGCAAAATTATGTTTTACAGTCAGACCATCTTTAAGTCGTTTTCTTCAGAATGTTGTCTTTAGTGGGTGATTTTATTTAAGTGTCAAAGCCCTCTTCCAGGCATCCCTACCCTGTCAAAATTAACAAGACAGAACTTAAATGGCGTTCATAAGCATCATCATTTATCTTTTGAAAATGTACACTGTTTAAATATACTGTATACATCGAAATCGTCACGTGTGTTTTGTTTTTCCAGAAACGGTCAAAAACAAACTTCGTAAGCATGAGATTCACCTGGTCACCACATTAGGTACACCTGCACACTATTGATTCAGAGAAAAAAACTTTTGACCTTTGAAATGATTTTAACAGTATTTACGGCACTGCATGTTGTAAGTCTGTGCACATGCTATGATTAGATGAAAATAATACTTAAACTTATTTTTTTGTGTTTCCTCATAGCCTGAAGTAGAACTAACTGACAGCTTGACTTAAACGAGTCATAATATGATGTTTTAATTTTGCAAAATTATTTTTTACAGTCAGACCACCTTTAAGTCGCTTTCTGACTTTCTTTAGAATGTTTTGTTTTGTGGGGGGATTTATTTAAGTGTCAAAGTGTTGGAATAATTATGTATACAATTTCACACAACTCTTATGTTCAAGGGCCGTTGCTATAGTTATTATCAATTGTGCTCAAGCTGTATTTTTCTTTGTCTATGCAAAGCTGGCAATCCAAAAGATTGCAAGCCAGTCTCCTATTAATGTTTGTTTCTAGAATCGGCCTGCTGAATGCCAAGGCCGAACATCGAGTACCGTGATGCAGACAGAGCAGAGACAAGGTGATATCACGACTGTCAGCACATTTGCATTTTTGTATAATCATATATTGTGTCTAACTGGAGCTGTTGAGATTACCCCCTTCCCTCAGCGACAGCTTCAGTGATGTAACCAGGGACCTCCCAAATAAATAGAGGAAGCACGTGGGCTGGACTTTTAAAGCGTTTTTTTGGATCTGTAACTAGAGGAAAGCCCAAATAACGTCTTTCCTCAATTGAGAATATTTAACCCTGTCTCTGCATGATTCCTTGCTTCTCGTCTGTTTAATAGATGTCATAAGTGTTTGAACCTGACACAAAGCCCTCTTCCAGGTGTCTCCACCCTATCTGGCATGTTGTAGTTTTTAGCACTTACATATTTAGTCTACCGACACATTCAATTTAGGACTGTGATGAGGTGGCGACTTGTCTAGAGTGTATGCCGCCTTCTGCCTGAACGCAACTGAGATAGGCTGCAGCACCCCCCCTCCAAAACCCCCAAAAGGGACAAGCGGTAGAAAATTGGTGGGAATACTTAATCTTACTCTTTTGTGTTTCCTCATAGCCTGAAGTAGAACTGACAGCTTGACTTAAATGAGTCATAATATGATGTTTTAATTTTGCAAAATTATGTTTTACAGTCAGACCATCTTTAAGTCGCTTTTTGACTGTTTCTTCAGAATGTTGTGTTTTGTGGGGCGCTTTATGTACGTGTCAAAGCTCCCCTCCAGGCGTCTCCACCCTATTTGGCATGTTGTAGTTTTCAGCACTTACATATTTAGTCTACCGACAGATATAAGTTAGAACTACACGCTACTTTTTATGAAAAATGGCAACAATGGAGGATTTCATCATGCATGTGCATGCACGAGCCAGTCTGCCCCTCAACAAGATGATAGAGAAAAATAGAGAAATTATTAACAATAACTGGACTACAACTGAATAAAAATAGCGGACTCGCGCAAAGTTCATTAGGTGAATCTCTACCATAGATGGAGATATCTTCTGACATAATTAAGGTAAAATAACATCACTAAAGTCTCAAATTCCTAAAAGCTTATTTAAAATGAGACAAAAAGGTTTTATGACTTTGTGGTTTGAATTCAAATTTTGGATGGTATGAGGATCCATACACAAACAGCTACAAACGTGTAAGAAAAGTTTATTTTGCATATTAAAGGGTAACTGCATACTGTGATGAGGTTGCGACTTGTCCAGGGTGTACACCGCCTTCCACCCGAACGCAGCTGAGATAGGCCCAAGCACCCCCCGCCACCCCAAAAAAGGGACATGTGGTAGAAAATGAATGGATGGATGTACATAGAGCTGGGCGATATATCGATATACACGATATATAAATGACGATTAGCTATGTGATGACTATCATGATATTCGAGTATACGTTCTCACGCAGTTGCTTTTCACTGCGTGCATTACACAACAGGCTATTGTCACTCTTTCCTGTGTCTCCTTCTCACAGACAAGCGCACCTCCTTACATACGTCACATACGTATACGCCCTCGCGGAGCAGAGAGGTAGCAGCATGGGTAACGTTAGCTGTGGTGCTAGCGGAGCCGTGCGAGTGGTAATACGAGAGAAAGAAGGCGTGGATGAAGGAATAATTAAATCCCAAGAAAAACAGCAGGGGGTCCATTGTCTGGCCGTGGTTTGGCTTCAAGTGGGAATATGTCGAACAGACAACCGTAATTTGTAAAGTGTGGGCCAAAAGTGTTGCTAGAAAAAGTAGCATTACTGCTAATATGTAGCATCATTTGAAAAGTCACCATCAAAACGTAGAGGCAAACATTTCCAGATCAACACCGTATGAAAAACCTAGTCAACAACAGAATTTAATAACATCCGTAGTAACCTACCACATAGTGAAGGAAGAATACTATTTCATTTTCTATTATACAGCTCATTTGGATTTGACATTTAAAATGTCTCTGACAATCTTGCACTTTCTGTTTTGGAAATGACATGAACGTTTGTGCCATTGCTCAATAACTGTTTTGGTCAATTGACTCTGAGTTGCGATTTCCTTCTCTGCATGAAAGTTTAAAATGAGCGTATATCAATGCAGTATGAAGAAGAATGTTATAATGTATACACATGTAATCATCATACTGCTGTGATTATATGCATCAAGTGTTCATTCAAGGCCAAGGCAAAATATTGAGATATATATTGTGTATCACGATATGGCCTAAAATATCGAGATATTAAAAAAAGGCCATATTGCCCAGCCCTAAGTCAGACTATCTTTAAGTCGCTTTCTGACGATCTCTTCAGAATGTTGTGTTATGTGGGGAGCTTTATTTATGTGTCAAAGCTCTCTTACAGGCGTCTCCTCCCTATCTGGCATGTTGTAGTTTTTAGCATTTACATATTTAGTTTACCGACACATATATAAGCTAGAACTAGGGCTGGGCGATATTGCCTTTTTTTAACATCACGATATTTTTAGGCCATATCGCGATATACGATATATATTACGATATTTTGCCTTGGCCTTGAATGAACACTTGTTACATATAATCACAGCAGTATGATGATTAAATGTGTCTACATTAAAACATTCTTCTTCATACTGCATTCATATATGCTACTTTTAAACTTTCACGCAGAGAGGGAAATCACAACTAAGTCAACTGACCAAAAGTGTATTTATTGAAGTTATAAAGCAATGGCACAAACTTTCAAGTCGTTTCCAAAACAAAATGCAAGATTGTCAGACATTTTAAGTGTCAAATAAAAATGAGCTGCATAATAGGAAATCAAATAGTATTCGTCCTTCACTATGTGATATGTTACTACGGTTATGAAATTCTCTTCATTCTCTAGCGAGTGACTTTCCAAATGATGCTACAGATTAGCAGTAATGCTACTTTTTATAGCAACGCTTTTGCCCCCCACACTTGACAAATTACGGTTGTCTGTTGGACATATTCCCACTTGAAGCCGAACCACCGCCAGACGATGGAAACCCTGCTGTTTTTTTGGGGGGGAATTAATTCTTCCTTCATTTGTTACCAGATCCGTACCTTGTTTCTCTCGTACAACTACGTTAGCAGCTAACGTAGCCCAGTATGCTACCTCTCTGCTCTGCGAGGGCGGACACGTATGTGACGTATGACGTGACGTATGTAAGAATGTGCACCTGCTTGTCTGTGAGGAGAGACAGGAAAGAGTGAGAAGAGTCTGCAGTTAAAAGCAACTGCGTGAGAACGTATACTCAAATATTACGATATAGTCATTTTCTATATCGCACAGAGACAAACCCGCGTTACATCATATATATCGATATATCGCCCAGCCCTAGTTAGAACCATACGCTACTTTTTATGAAAGAGCCGGTCTTCCCCACAAGACAATAAATAGAGGAAAATAGAGAAATTATTAACAATAACTTGAGACTAAAACTGAAAAAATGGCGGACTCGCGCAAAGTTCATTACGTGAACATCTACCATATGGGGAGATAGCTGCTGACATAATGAAAATAAAATACATCAGTAAAGTCTTAAGTCTTGTCCAGGGTGTACGCCGCCTTCCGCCCAAATGCAGTTGAGATAGGCTCCAGCGACCCCCCGCGACCCCAAAAAGGGACAAGCAGTAGAAAATGGAAGGATGGATTGTTTAAAGAGACAAAAGGGTTTAATCGTCCAGAGTCGGGACCCAGGATGGACCGCTCGCCTGTGTATCGGCTGCCTTGCTCATCCGCCTGCGCTTGGGATGGTTTCCTGCTGGCTCTACTATGGATGGGACTCTCGCTACTATATTAGATCCCCTTTGGACTGGACTCTCACGGTTATGTTAGATCCACTATGGATTGGACTTCCACAATATCATGTTAGACCCGCTCGACATCCATTGCTTTTGGCCCCCATAGGGGGATATGCGGTCCTCTCCAAGGTTTCTCATAGTCATAGTTGGGGTGAGTTTTTCCTTGCCCTAATGCGGGCTCTACTGAGGATGTCGTTGTGGTTTGTGCAGCCCTTTGAGACACTTGTGATTTAGGGCTATATAAACAAACATTGATTGATTATTTTTGAATGATGAGGTGGCGACTTGTCCAGGGTGTACTCCGCCTTCCACCCGATTGTAGCTGAGATAGGCACCAGGGCCCTCCGCGACCCCAAAGGGGAATAAGCGGTAGAAAATGGATGAATGGATGGATGGTTATTTTAAATAGAAAGACCCATTTAAAGGGTAACAGCATTCTGTGATGAGGTGGCGACTTGTCCAGGGTGTACTCCGCCTTCCACCCGATTGTAGCTGAGATGGGCACCAGCGCCCGCCCCCCCCCCCCCCCCCCCCCCCGCAACCCCAAAGGGGAATAAGCGGTAGAAAATGAATGAATGGATGGATGGTTATTTTAAATAGAAAGACCCCTTTATAGGGTAACTGCATACTGTGATGAGGTGGCGACTTGTCCAGGGTGTACGCCGCCTTCCACCCGATTGTAGCTGAGATGGGCACCAGCGCCCCGCCCCGCGACCCCAAAGGGGAATAAGCGGTAGAAAAATGGATGAATGGATGGATGGTTATTTTAAATAGAAAGACCCCTTTATAGGGTAACTGCATACTGTGATGAGGTGGCGACTTGTCCAGGGTGTACGCCGTCTTCCGCCCGAACGCAGCTGAGATAAGTCCCAGCACACCCCCCGCCACCCTAAAAAAGGACCAGCGGTAGAAATGGATGGATGTACACTACTTTTTTAATGAAAATGGCAACAGTGTTGGATTTCAGCCTGCATGTACGAGCCAGTCTGCCCCACAACAAAACAATAGGGATAAATAAGGGCAATGATTAATAATAACTTTGGACTACCACTAAAACGGCCTTCTTTCATCTCCGTAATATCGCTAAAATTCGCTCCATTCTGTCCACTAAAGACGCTGAGATCATTATCCATGCGTTTGTTACGTCTCGTCTCGACTACTGTAACGTATTATTTTCGGGTCTCCCCATGTCTAGCATTAAAAGATTACAGTTGGTACAAAATGCGGCTGCTAGACTTTTGACAAGAACAAGAAAGTTTGATCACATTACGCCTATACTGTATATACCTTTATATACATATATACATACGTATATACCTATACTGTATATACCTTTATATACATATATACATACATATATACCTATACTGTATATACCTTTATATACATATATACATACATATATACCTATACTGTATATACCTTTATATACATATATACATACATATATACCTATACTGGCTCACCTGCACTGGCTTCCTGTGCACTTA